>NC_043706.1:56396351-56424750 GCF_006229205.1 Suricata suricatta
CTTCAAGGCTTGTGAGTTACAGGAGTGGTGATTCAAAGCATGTCTCTGTTTACTTCACTAGACTGGACAGTGTGAAAGCCACATGGCAATAGAAAATAGTAGAAATAATAGAAGATTATCTGAAACTCAAGCAATTTATGATATAAATTTTGAGAGCAATTCTAGATGTTAGAACTTTTGTAACCCTTGGTGCCTGGAGAGCAATGGTGATCCAGAAAATGAGTCTTATTTATCCTAATAATGTGTGTCCAGTTGAATTTGTCCAATAGCTTTTTGTTTTGGAAAGGTACTTAAAAAGACCTAAAGACATAACAATTCTTTTCAAATTGATCTACGAATTCAATGAAATCCCAGTAAAAATTCTACCTGGTCTTTGTTTGTTTGTTTGAATATAGGGATTTATGAGAAACATGTTGATTGTAACAGAAGAAACTGTCCAAAATAACTAAAGCTTCTGGAAGAAGATTAAAAATATTAAATCACCAATATTGAGATATTTCAAAGGTAAGTAACTAAGAGTTATCATACTGGCACATAGATGGCTAATTGAATTAAGGAAACAGACTAGAGGCAAAGAAATAAACATGGTTATTTATGGAGATTTGATCTGTAACCAAAAAGGTATTGTAGATCAAGCCTAGCAGTAACAGATGAAATTATGCAGTACATAAGCAGGCACAATTGGTTAAGCATATGGAAAAATGAATGTAAGATTCCTATCTTACAACACACATATACAACATACAATACACACACACACACACACACAATATCCAGATAAATAGATTTGTATATGAAGGGTGAAACTTTAAATATTTTATTTTTATTTATGAAAATATTTTAAGTGTATTTATTTTTGAGAGAAACAGAGACAGAGAGTGAGTGGAGAAGGGGCATAGAGAGAAGGAAACACAGAATCCAAAGCAGGCTCCAGGCTGGAAGCTGTCAGCACAGAACCTCATGCAGAGCTTGGGGCTCTAACTCATAAACCATGAGATCATCACCTGAGCAGAAGTCAGATGCTTAACTGATTGAGCCACCCAGGTGCAGGAAAACCTAAACTATTTTAAAAGGAGACATAAGTAACATCTTTGTGTCCTAGAATAAATTTTAAAAAAAAACATAGAACCACCTTTGAATCCTTGGATTAAATCTTACTTGATCATGGCCAATGATTTTTTAAAAATCTATTATTGGATTGAGTTGCTAATATTTTGTTAAGGATTTTTATACCTATGTTCATCTGAAAAATTGACCTGTAGTTTTCTTGTTTGTTGGGTTTTTATCTGTTTTTACTTGTTTGTTTGTTTTTGTTTTTATGATGGTAATGCAGACCTCTAGAATGAATTTGGACATTTTCCTTTCTCTTCTATTTTTCAGAATAGTTTGAGAAGAATAGCGATTAGCTCCTAAGTACGGTAAACATTTTAAACAAGATAAGAAGAGCAACCCATAAACAAACTGATTAATTTGGTTACATTAAAATTAAATTTTAGCACTCAAAATATCATAAAGATGGTGAAATGTGAAGCCACAATCAATAGAATATTTTCATTACAAACAGTACAACTAATGAAAACAGTAATAATTAAAACATATAAAGATTCTTACAAATCAATAAGAAGGAAACATAACTGGGAAGATGCCATATATAGGAATTTCTAGAAAGGAAAAATTAGGGGCACCTGGTTGCCTCTGTCGGTTGAGAATCTAACTCGTGGTTTCGGCTTGGGTCATAATCTCATGGATTTGTGAGTTTGAGACCCATCTCAGGCTTCACACTGAGGCTGCAGAGGTTGCTTGGGATTCTCTCTTTCCCTCTTTCTCTGCCCCTCCCCAACCATGCTTTCTCTCTCACTCTCAAAATAAATAAATAAATTTAAAAATTGTATTAGAAAGGAAAATTTAAATATTTTGAAATGGATGAAGAAAGGCTTAAAGTCATAATTTATGATCGGGATATAGAAAAAACAAACAACGAGATATAATTTTGGACACAGCAGAAAAGCCCAAATGGAATATGTAAGAATTTAAACAGGAAGATTTATTCACCTTTGTTAAGAGTGTGAATATTCCATTTTCAAACTGAAATGGAAAACAATGATATAATACATATGAAAACATCTACCCAATAGTGCAATTATTCTAATTCTAGATACCAAACTAAAGTAACACTAGTACTAGTGTATTGGGGAATATTTGGAAACCTAAATGATATTATTATTTCTAAGAAAGAAGAGTCAATAAATGAGATATCTATGATCAGGAGAATAAATAAATAAATGGCACCTATTTAAACGGAATATTCTACAACAGTTAAAACAGCAACAGATCCATGCATAGTGCAGAAATGTCATGTTTAACAAAATGAATATTTCTGAAGATGATACACAATATTATTTCAGATATATTAGTATGCAAGCTAAGTGTTTTTTTGAGGCAGGCATACAAATAGTTAATGCCGTATAATTTTTAAGTGTTTATTTATTTTTGAGAGACAGAGAGAGAGAGAGGCAGAGACAGAGCATGCATGGGGGAGGGGCAGAGAGAAAAGGAGATGCAGAATCTGAAGCAGGCTGCAGGCTCTGTGCTATCAATATAAGGCCTGATGTGGGGCTCGAATCCATGAACCAGGAGATCATGCCCTAGGCCAAAGTAAGATGCTTAATTGACTGAGCCACCCAGGTGTCCCCAGTTGATGCTATAGATAAAGGCAAGGTGATGGGTTAAGTAGGTGATGGGGATTAAGGAGAGAACTTGTTGGGATGAGCACCCGGTGATGTATGTTGTATTGAATCACTATATTGTACACCAGAAACAAATTACCCTGATGTTAACTAACTGAAATTTATATAAAACTTAAAAACAAACAGAAAATAATATCTTGGTTCAACAAAAACAAAAAAATCAAGATATTCAATACAATTGCATGGAAGTGCAGAGGCTTACTTGGGTTTAAGCAGAAGGATACTAGGAATATTCTGCTTAAGTTGAATGATAGGTACATGTATGTTCACTTTCTTATTTAAATATCATATATACAAAGTAACTGATTCAGTAAATGGAGTCTCTAACCTGTTTGACAGATCCACACAGGTTCCATTATTCTTGCAAGGTCTAGAAGAACAATTGTTTGTTTCAAGATCGCATAGAGGTCCAGAAAACCCAGGTCTGCAAACACATCTTTTAAACAAGACATTTAATAACTCCATTAATATAAACATATAAAGTCAAAGCTTCAAATAATTATAGCATGGCAGATTGTTAATAACCAGAAATGTTGTTCAGTTTGTCAACTGAAATTATAAATGTGGATATATTTAAATACACCTAGATGCATAAACTTGTATCTAGATATTTTTGGTTTTCTGTACCTGAAATTGTTGACCCCATCTTCGCAATCACCATGATTCTGGCAGGGAAGGGACAAGCACTCATTCACATTAATTTCACAATATTCCCCCTCAAATCCTGCAAAGAGAGATGAGATGGATATAGATGAGCAATCCTCACTGTAGAGTGTGAAAATCAGTCAGTGGTAGAGTCTGGAGAATATGCTCTCAGTAGAAGTTTAGCGGAAAAAAATAGAGAAAGAGAACACCTCATCCATGGATCTTACATAACTCTATTTCATATAGTATATGAATAAATTTATGCTAGCCTCTAATTAATGAGTTCAAATGAAAGACTCAGGGGAAGAATATTTTACTCAATCCTTCGGAAAAGCGGGATTGCTGCTAATTTTGCTGTTGTTTTAAGGTATTTAAATGTTTGAACAAGAAGAGCTGAAACAATCTGGAAAGCAAATGAATTAATGTGACGGCCAATCTTAAAGTAAAACTGAGCTTCAGCAATCAAATTTATTCAAGGCAGTTAGCAGATGAGGCAAATTATTTAATTACTTTCCATATCCAAGTGATTCAAAGGAAACAAATTATTTTGATTCACAGCTACATAATCAGTCATCCATTTAAGCACATGCCAGTTATTTTTTTAAAAAAACAAAGAACATGAAAAATATACAGTTATGAGAGGCACTTGTAATTCTTTCAACACATGTCAGAAAAAATCAGCCTATCACTGTTTAAAATACATTTAATATTTTAATATTTATGATGACAATTTAAACAATTATTTCAATGTTTTTATATTAACTAGGAAAATGAAATATAATCATATGCTCATTTTTCTTGCTAACATTTTTAATAGTAATTAGAAAATGTATAAAACAAGATGATTTTCCATTCTCTTATTTTTACAGTGCTATAACTAAGTGCCAAATAATTGCAGTGACATTACAAATTACAGTATTTACTCAGATAGTTTAGTTTGAAGAACAGAAGGTCATTCAAGTTGTTTTATAAACCCTGTATTTTTTATTAGCATGTAGGCTGGGATCAGAAAGAGAGTGATCTAGGGACCCATGAATGGCCATCTTCCTACCACAGTTTCTTCTCATAAAGTTTCTCCTACTCTTTCTATCTTCAAATATCTCTCCACATTGAAAATTTCAAATCATTTATAATAACAACATGGAGATGATACAGCACAGCTTCCTTGGTCTCTATTTCTATTATCATGATCTTTTAGCTTCAGTATCTATGGCTGTGTAGAAAATCCTCTATACTTCTTCATGTCGAGTCCCAGGAGGGAACATGGGATTGTCCCACTTTTCCGTTCACATTGTGCTATAAGCCATTGCCGTCCTCTGTGATGTCTATCACCAAATCAAATGGCAAACCTGCTTCTCCTTGGCATTTGGCAAATTGGAATTACTTCCTATAAAATCTGGCTGCCTTTTTAGTGGGAGATAATATGGAAACCTAAATATTACTTAATCCAAGAAAAGGCAAGAGTAAAAAGGGACAAAGTAGAGATATAGGACTATAGAAAGTAGGATACAAATAGCAAGATGATTCATTTAAAGCCATTATACATCGATAATTATATCAAATATGGCTTTAAAAAATACTTCAATAAAAGGCAGAGGCAGCCAGGCTAAATAAAACTACAGAACAAACTACATGATTTCTAAAAGAAATTCACTTTAAATATAGAAATGATGATAGGTTAGAAGTAGGAAGACAGAATAAAGATGCACCATGAAGCACTTATCAGAAGAAACGTATAGTAGGGCACCTGGGTGGCTCAGTTGGTTAAAGCCTCCGACTTCGGCTCAGGTCATGATCTCATGTTTGTGTGTTCGAGCCCCAAGTTGGGCTCTGTGCTGACAGCTCAGAGCCTGGAGCCTGCTTCTGATTCTGTGTCTCCCTCTCTCTCTGCCCCTCCCCCTCTCATGCTCTGTCTCTCTCTGTATCAAAAATAAATAAAACATTTAAAAAATTAAAAATAAAAGAAACCTACAGTGTCTATGTGTCTAGCAGATTAGGTAATCTTTAGGACAAGCATCATTATTAATTTGTCCTACTTTTTTTCTTAGTCAATTATCAAGGCCTGCATGTTAAGTTCTGAAGTTGCATGTTTGCAATTTCATTCACGTACTAGGTGTTGTATTGTCAGTATTAAAAATGCAGTTAAAAAGAATTATCCCAAGTTAATACGGTCATCCTAATTTTAGGTAAGCAATGTTATCATTCCAACACATTTCACCATTCATCAATCCAATATTGCTATCCTATTTAAATTGCAACTGTTCTAGTACAGTTGTGAATAACATAATAACATTACAAATTTTTTTTACAAGTCAAAGATTTAGAGCATCGGATGCATTACACTATTCCTACTTTTAGTATGACTAACTTTCTCTGGGAGGCAGTGTATTTTGACACTGAGATGTTTCTTAGACATGTTCTTTTGAGATGCTGGAACTCAGAGCCATTGGCTAGCTAGAGAAGTAGTGCCAGTGTGCCTCCCTGAGTTCAGCTGGGCTGATAAATCAGAAGAACATTCAGAACCTGGAAACTCAGGCAGCTCACAGAATAACCTTGTTTTCTGTGATTTTGCCTTATTCATTTAGTTTGACATTTCTGAGATGCAGCTTTGTTACCAACCAGCAACATATGTCAATGGGCTGAGGAAATTAGATTGCTAAAAAGCAATAGACATTGGGAGAAAAAAATAAAGTAGACATGGAGTGCATTTAAAATAAACTAAAGCTTTGCTGAGAAAGCTTGTGTTTGGGGATTTAAAGGAAAAAAATGTACATATACTTAGTCCCAAAGTACACTTATTATATATAGTCCTTGGTGTTAGAAGCAGATATTCATTCATGTGAAGGGTATTTGATTTGAATATATGCAGTGACAATTAAAAGTTTGTCAAACTTTATAAGTGCAGTGAATTCATTCAATGGTACTCTCCATTTATCCCTATCCAGAACTATTCAGCTGATTCTATTAACTGCAATAGAGTTTTTTACACATAAATTGTTTTATTATAATGTTTTGCCTATATATTGTCATAGAGAATGCATGTGACTAATTAATAAATGTTTTTACATTTTCTTGTCCCCTAAAGCATGTCGTAAGTTACTAAACTTAATGTTCATGCTTAGGAGCATAATCAATGTCAATTATAGGCATCATTTTAAAAATCACTTAATATTTTCTCATTTCTAAAAACCTTTTTTTTTTTATTCTTTAGAGGGGATATCATAGGTAAAGTACATTAACTGTAGTTAGATTTTCATGAAACTTTACTGGGACGCATTTTGTCATCCAGGGCGATGCCGTGACAACTCTCACATTAGAAGTAGTACCAGCTGGAATCATCAGAAATGAAAGAAAATAGGGAAAAACTAGAGTGTATCTTTTTTGTATTCAATAAGTTAGTGTTAAAATCATACATTTTAAAATAAAAACTAAAAATATTAAAAATGAATTATTTTCAGAAGCATTAGAAAGGCATTATTTTATTTTTCTTCCTTTTTTTGAGAGAGAGGGGGAATACAACTGGGGGAGAGGGAGAGCAGAGGGAGACAGAAAGTGAGAGAGAGAAACCATGAGAGAGAATTCTAAACAGGTTTCATGCTCAGCACAGAGCCCTCTGTGGTGCTAGACCCACAGCCCTGGGATCATGGCCTGAGCCAAAATCAAGAGTCTCACACAACCACCAGAGCCACACAGCTGCCCTTATTTTTCTTAATTAAAATTTTTAAGTTATCTAGATTTTAAAACTTTATGAGAACAACAACAAAAAGATATTTCTCTCTTGGCAGGTTAGAACTTTTTAAAAGTATTGTTTTATTTTTATTTTAAATACAAATTTTAGCATTGTCTTGAAAATTAACCAACTGTTACAAAATAGTTCATTTAACACTATGAAATAGAAAAAACAGAACTAATTCCTAGTAGGACTAATATGGTTTTTAACACTAATTTTAAGAACACTTTAAAACATGAGTATAAAAGCTAATATTTTTTACAATTTTTTATGTTTTTATTGATTTTTGAGAGAAAACATGAGTATAAAAGCTAATATTTTTTACAATTTTTAATGTTTTTATTGATTTTTGAGAGACAGAGAGAGACATAACATGAGCAGAGGAGGGACAGAGAGAAAAAGCGAGACCCAGAATCCAAAGCAGTCTCCAGGCCCTGGGCTGTCAGCACAGAACCCAACCAGGGCTTGAACTCGTGAACCATGAGATCATGACCTGAGCCAAAGTCAGATGCTCAACTGACTGATCCACCCAGATGCCCCTAAAAGCTAATATTTTAAAATACAAGAAATTATTGACATGTTCTAAAGTTAATTAGCAACAATATATATTTTCTCTGAAGAATTTCCCCAATATAAATATCTATAGCTTTTAAACCTAATAGATACATACTACCACATAAGCACATGTTTTTAATTGTCGAAAAAAGTAGTTTTTAATTAAACAAACTATATTGTCAAGTGACTTTTATTTGGTGCTAAGGAATTATACACCTCAGGTAACATGGCATTTCCAAAATAATAGTATATGTATTGGAGTAATAGACACATTTAAAAATTTTTTTAATGTTTTATTTATTTTTGATACAGAGAGAGACAGAGTATGAGAGGGGGAGGGGCAGAGAGAGAAGGAGACACAGAACCGGAAGCAGGCTCCAGGCTCCGAGCTAGCGGTCAGCACAGAGCCCGTCGCGGGGCTCGAACCCACGAACGTCGCGGGGCTCCAACCCACAAACGTGAGATCTGACCTGAGCCGAAGCCGGAGGCTTAACCGACTGAGCCACCCAGGCGTCCCGAGTAATAGACACATTTAAATGCAACTGCTTGCTTCCTCTGGTATTACAAATCCATCACACTTAGAATCCCAATTATAAATCAATAGCACATGTAAATGATATGATTCTTCCTTCCACTATGACATTCTACAAGTACTCTTTGTCACATTTTAATCCTTTGTAAAGTGTCATTGAAAAAAAACTTTTGTTCCTTTCACCTTGGAGACATATGGATGAAGTGGGTAGGTTTGAAACTAAGCCTTTTAAATTAAAAGTATTGGATAGGGTGATGTTCTTGCCTAAACCAAGATATAATTCAAAGTAGAAAGATAAAGACACTTTCCTAAGAGAGTATTAGAAACGAGATATACTTTAAGCTGAAATGATCTTAGATCTCACTATATACACACATACTAATAAGACTCCTCTGCATGCAGTATGCATTTTATCCACATACATTTTATCTAAAGTCATCTCTACCTCTGTACTGTAACCCTCATGCCAGTTTTATATTCCATTTCTACCAATCTGAATTGAACTGCATTTATTCAATCTCTTGAACTTTATTAGCTCTTTCCCTTTACTGTACACATTAGACATCACTCTTTTGATCACATGCAATAAAAACAAAACTACTAAGTTAGAGAGAAGGGATAGCATTAATTGGATAGCCTTGCTGGGAAGGATGTCCGGTAGTCTGGAGAATTTAAGAAAGAACCATAGGAACTATCCGAATGAGTTATTCTTCCATAAACACTTCTCTCCTACTGGATTCAGATCTCTGTGTGAAGAGAACATGTTGTTGGCTGCACCAACTGAAAAAAACTCTGGAAAAAAAGAAAAAGCTTCTTTCCCTAGTGTTGATCTCAAGGAATGACTCTCAGTGACAATATTTCAGTCCCATGCTGATGTGGATCATCATCATTGCCAGAAAGATGAGTTTTCTATCTCTCTTAGCTTGATTACTTCCAAAATAAGAATATGAAATAATATGAAATAATAACATGCACTCAGCTTATTTGGGAGGTAACCCCAGGAATTCCTACAAGGGAGTGGAGAAATAAAACAGAAGAGAGAGGGTCTAAAAGAGTAGGCTACTGTGATGTGCAATGAAGGCTCCGAGGCTGCTGGGGATCCTCTAAGAAATCATGTAGGTATAACTCAGAGCTGTCACACTCCATAAGAAACTTTGCATCTACAAAATAGGAATGTGGTACTTTACTGGTTAGTTAATTTATGTGTCTTTCCTTGAACTTTAAGTTCCTTGAGGGCGTGTCTTTGCCTTGTTTAATTTCCCCAGAATCTGTCTCAAGACTTGACACATGGTAGGAAATCAATATGTGTTTGTTGAATCAGTTAATAAGGAATACAATTTTTTAGATTTCTAGAACACTATCAACATCTATTTGCAAGATTGAACATAGCATAGATCAGAGAGACCACAAAAATTTGTAGTATAACATAAATGTTGAGGGATGCAAATTGAGTGCATCATTAATCAATAAAACATAACACTATATAAGGCACCTAGAGTAAACACCATTTATTTCTAGGAATCTTGCAAAATCATATTTGTCTTTCTATGTGCTATTTTTATATTTATTAAAGCACTGATTTTTTACAACAGAAATTGTTTAAACAAATGGTATTATATACAAAACGAACCTGTGTTGAATTATTACTGCTCAATACTTTTCTATCTACCTATTTTCCACTAGAAAATGTTCAGTATTCATAGGGACAAAATTAACTTATCTCAGTTCTAAACAGAAGACAGAAGCACTGCCTTTACTTTCTTTTGCAAAATATGATCACCATAGTTCTAGTGTTTTGCCACATCTATAATTTTTAAGTAGTTCACATTGTACCCAAATGGATTAGATTGTTTTGATTATAACTTTCGATCACACTAACGAAAATAGTTTACTTGGTGAGCATTCTATTTGGCATAAATCACAGTATCCGTTATTCTAGTTGCTGGTTCTTCAGAGTGAATTTTAATGTCATTTATAATTTAGTCGTCTAGTACATAGTCACATTACTACTCTGGCTTTCAGATTTTATTTGTATTAATATTTAAATTGTGGTAGACCCTATAGACTAACTAAAAACTGTGAACAGAATTTCAAAAATGCATATGCTGAACTCCTAGACCTTAAGCCTTAAATCTCTTTCCTCATGATGCCCTACACTCTAGTCACTTAGCAAACACTAACAGCTTGCAAAGATTCCAGTGGAGGTTCTAAATCCTGTACCTGTATAAGAGGTTAAGTCTCGGAATTCTTTGTGGTTTTAATTTTCAGCACTTCTATTTTTTTTTAGGTTTATGTATTTTGAGAGAGAGAGAGAGAGAGAGTGAGTGAGTTTGAGCAGGGGGGTACAGAGAAAGAAGGAGAGAGAATTTTGAGAGAATACTAATCCTCCTCTATCAGTGTGGGGCCCAATGTGGGGCTCAGTTTCTCAAAAACCATGCATCATGACCTGAGCTGAAATCAAGAGTCAGATGCTTAACGGACTGAGGTACCCAGGTAACCCTTAAGTTTCACTACTATTAAAACGGAATTTGATTAGAATATTTTCTTTAAGAAAATAATATGATGGCTTTGACATAGATCCTATTTCAAACAATAAATATTAAAGTAACTCAGGGCATAGTGTCTAAGATATTCCACAGTCAATCTCTTTTGGTATATTCTGAGATAGTGTTTTAAAGCAATGCCACAGGCTTTAGTTTTTGATCTGCTATAGAGGTTGAAGTACTAAAGGCAATAGTGAGTAAACATTTTTTATAGTAGTTAGACTCATTTACAGACACGTGTTCCTGCATTTTCTTAGGTTTCAAAAATTTTTTCAATTTCAAATGTGTGTGTGTGTGTGTGTGTGTGTGTGAAGCAAAATAGTTCAGAAATGATGTACACTTCAAGTATCTCTTTGTGCTGAATCACAGTTAGAAGGGGAAAACACATGATTCATTATGCCTCCCCACTACCCTGTTGAAAGCATTGATTCAAGTGCTCATCTGTCTCTTAAACCTTTAAATAGAATGATGAATTTTCAAGAAAAAACTAAGCAAGATTTTACTAATATAAAATGATGAAATCTAAATTGTCCTCAAGATATTTTTTGTGATGTTTATTGAGGTTGGAAAATATTATTCCTAGTATGATGGTTGATGATAAGTATATGATATCTTCATTTTCCTTCATCCTTCAACAGGAAAAGGATTTCACTAGATTAGATAAATTCATTAAGTGCATTTATGAATAACAAATAGATTATAAAAAATTATATGGAAAAAACATGCCCCCAAAACATGTCTGTCTTGTAGAAAATTATCTTTGGTAAAAATTGAGAAGGTTTTATTTAAATAGAGGAAATATTCTGCTGCCTCTCAATAAATATTATCCATTACTTATATTCTGAGAATATATTAGTAGGCCAAGGAAAGCATCATGGAGTAATCCTGCTAAATAAATTAACCCTTCCCCTGCTACTAAATAATATTTCAAAAAGTTTTACTCTCAATATTAAAAGGAAAAATTTTCAATTATCTACTTTATAATTACTAAGATTTAACGTGTTTAAATGTTCCCTGCACATTTCTTCCTAACTTACTTTCCTAATTCATTCCTGCAAACATTTGTACATATGCCTTATATGCCCTTGTTATTTGCTTTATGCAGCACATGTCATTTTTGTAAAAAACAATTACTAGGGGCTCTCCACTTTGTGGTTCCAATCCATCCTAAGGTCTAGAAGTTTCTGTCATATATGTACATTCAAGGACTTGCCTCGATACCCTTATAATACATTATCTTATACATCATGAATTTCTAGAGGGTTTATAAAAACGGAAACAGCTTTGATTAAAATATGAATTAATTGGTACAGTCTCAGCTGATCTTTTAGGACAGAAGTGTAAATAAGCATATTTTTAATAAATATCTATTCTAGTAGAATTAGTAACAAGGGAAGAGATATGAACCAATAAGTTGGTAACAGAAAATAAAAAAATTGGAGGCTTTAATACACAATGTGGTTTTTATATTGTGCTTATGACAAACACATTCCAGTTATAATGAAAATGTGCTAGTTTTAGGATAGAAGCATTCCTACTAAAGATGGTAATAGCTCTTGAGTAGTTAGCGGTACATGAGGAGTAAACATTTATACAGATCACCTTTGCACTGAACAGATCCCAATCAAATATCTTTAATAACAGTATAAGGTATTATTGGCTAATATGACCCAGAAAGCCAGAAGTAACTCACTTCAGGAACAGCTGGATTTGGAGCTCCAATTATGCCCTTTGATCTTCCTGTTCTCTCTTTCATAGGTTCTATTTTATGGTACAAAGTAGCCAGAAGAGTCACATGATACTGGCTTAGCAACCACAACAGAAATAAGTGGTGTTCATAGGTCACTCCATGAGAAAAGGTACAGTGAGCATTTGATCACCCTAGATTCTATCTATGATCATTTCTAACTGCTATTGTAAGGAACACTACATAGACAAGATTATTCAGGAAGAAAAAAAGGCTCTTAACAATGAGAGAGTATTTAAAATGTAAAAAGCCAGAAGCCTTGAAGACTTGCCTTTCCCTCTCCTGCTCCCCTGTCCCCACAACATCACGTCACACTCTTTAGGTTAACGTTTTAGATTATTTCTCCAGTCTGCTTATATAACTATATTTGGAGTCAAATACTCCTCCATCTCCAATGTTTATGTGTAAGTTTTTTCTCACCCATTTTTAGGGAGTCATAATACCATAAAACAAACTAAACCAACCAAACAAAAAAGTGTAATATAACATTAAAGCGAATATAGGCTCTTACCTTCTCTACACACACAATGATTTCCATCAACCAAAGTCAAGCACGTTGAGTTATTTCTGCAAAGGTCACTGAGTGGATCACAGGGGTTATAGTGTTGATGGCAAAATTTTCCCATATAAAAGGGTGGGCACAAACATACAAAGTGCCCAGGAATGGAAGACTCATGACAAAGACCTCCATTCATGCATGGGTTAGAGTCACATTCATTAATTTCTTCACTACAGTTTTGTCCGGTCCATCCAGGTGTACACTTGCAGCTGAAATAAAATTTTAAGAAGTATGAACAGTGCTGTTTCAAATGTATTTTTTGAAGTTTCAATGTAATTACTACATTGAACTAATTTGTGGTATTTTTATTTATAACAAGATTAATAAACATACTTTAGAAACATCATTTGCCTAATTTGCTGAGACAATTCAGTATATATTACTACAAAACTAACTGCAATGGCAAAAATAAGATTTAAGAATAATTTGGCAAATTTCTAATGCAATAGGCCACCGAGACAGATCAGAGAACAACAGTGCTACCAATTTCAATTTTAGCAACTATTGAATTTAATTGACAAAATTTCCTCAATTATGTCTTTCATGCAAAATCATTTTCACTGTTTATAAGCCTGGGATGATATTTATTCAATGTCTTTACAACATGTGACTCTTAAATCACCATACTATTTAAAACAAGGTGTTCCTTTATGCTAAGCATCTGTTTTTCATTTCAATTTTGCATGCTTTTAAGAACATCTTTCCTACTAATATTTGAATAATGTGGGAAAATTGAAGAGAAAGGAAATCACTAAAAAGTGAAACATTTGGATCTTATCTGTACCTTACAGACTCTAGCTAAGTCTAACCCTCAACCATCTGGCATCTGTCATTCTCAGAAGTTTTTGAGTTCAAACAGCAATTTACCCAAACATCTTCCATCAAACTAGGCTAATTCTATTCCTAAGAGCAGGAGGATTCTAATAGATGGAGAAGAAAAAAGTGGTTGTCCATGTAAGGTTTTATTCAAACAAGGGAAATGGACAGGTAATGAAGTAATATTGAAATTCACCAATATAGATAAAATGGGAGGATTGTCCATGAATAGGTCAAGTGGAAGTCAATCAGAAACCATGAGAATGTTCAGAGGAAAGCCCTCATATCAGTCTGTAGGCAAGAAACAGTTCTAAATCTAAAGTAAATGTACTATTTAGCAAGTGACAAATAATAAGACATAGAGAATATTAGAAGAATTATTTTCAGGAAAACATTTTTACTGATATATTAAATATTTAAAATAATTCACAAAAAATATTATATTCCTGAAATATTTAACTTGCTTCATGATAAACGATATCTTGCTAAAAAAGAGAGATAGAATAGGAAAAAAAAAAGAAGGAGACAAGGAAGGGGGAGGGGAGAGGAAGGAAGAAAGGAAAGAATAAATTACCTCATTTGCAGTGTCAAAGCACAGGAATATCACAACCCTTCTGTGTTAATAAATACAGAAGATACCAATATAGTCGGAAGAAATAGTTGAATGATTGGCTTGCACTTATTGAAATGAAAAGAAAATGAATGCTAAGTAGATATAATACTCATTGAAATAAATACTAAAATGAATAGGGCGAAGATATTTTTAGGCATAATTGACTAATAATATGTTTACTAGTTTAATAAGATTAAACCCTGGGGGAGGGGCCAAGATGGCAGGACAGCATGGAAGTATTTTTTGAATCTCACCTCGATGAAATACAGCCAGATCAATACTAAACAATCCTGCACACCTAGAAAACTGATTTGAGGATTAACACAACGATCTGCACAACCTGAACCACAGAACTCAGCAGGTACATGGCACGGAGAGGTAAACTGGGGGAGAGAGAAGTCACAGAGGGCAGGAGTTGTTTTTACTTGTGGAGATAGGACTGAGATGGGGGGAGACGATGGAAAAAGCATCCCTCCAAAAGCAGCTGCAGAGAAGGTGGAAAAATGGAAACAGCTGCAGGGACTGAACAAAAAAGGGAGAAAGGAGAAAGGAGAGCTAATTTAAATTCCATTAAGATTCTATAAACAGTGGGGGTGAAGAGTCTGAAACTCTGCAGCTTGATGCCTGGTAGTTCTCTGGTGGGAAAGACCAATCCCCAGGAGGAGACAGTGGGCTCCAGGAGTTCTTCTGGCCACATGAGGAGAGGTGGTTCCCCTGCTGGAAGGACATTTGGTAGATGCTGTGTGGCTGCCCCACACGCAAAGGTCCCAGCAGACCCAAGAGAACAACCACATTTGCTGGTGTTGGAACAAGGACATTGAGGGTGAAGCCTGGTGTCAGATGTGTGCTGTGATTTTCCATAATTCCTGAAATGCTGCTGCTATACAATCACATGAACTTTTTCTGGGGCAGGCCTGACACTATGCTGACAGCTAGCTCAGAGCCTGGAGCCTGTTTCAGATTCTGTACCTCCCTCTCTCTCTCTCTCTGCCCCTCCCTTGCTCACGCTGTCTCTCTCTGTCTCTCAAAAATAAATTTAAAAAACATTAAAAAAATTTTTTAAAAGATGTATTACAAAGCTGTAATCATGAAGACGGTATGGTACTGGCACAAAAACAGACACTCAGATCAATGGAACAGAAAAGAGATACCAGAAATCAACCCCCAAATGTATGGCCAACTAATCTTTGACAAAGCAGGAAATGGAATGGAATAAAGACAGTCTCTTCAGCAAGAGATGCTGGGAAAATTGGACAGTGACATGCTGAAAAACGAACCTGGACCACGTTCTTACACCATACACAAAATAAACTCAAAATGGGTGAAATACCTAAGTGTAAGACAGGAAACCATCAAAATCCTCAAGGAGAAAGCAGAGAAAAACCTTTTTGACTTTGGCCGCAGCAACTTCTTAACCAACATGTCTTCAGAGGAGAAGGAAACAAAAGCAAAAATGAAGTATTGGAACCACATCAAAATAAAAATCTTCTGCACAGCAAAGGAAACAATCCGAAAAACTATAAGGCAACTGACAGAATAGGAGAAGATATTTGCAAATGGAATATCAGATAAAGGGGTAGTATCCAAAATCTATAAAAAACTTCTCAAACTCAATGCACAAAAAACAAATAATCCAATGAAGAAATGAAAAAAAATATATGAATAGACACTTCTCCAAGAAGACAATCAGATGGTCAACTGACACATGAGAGAATGTTTAACACACTCATCATCAGGGAAATGTCAAAACCATAATGAGACACCACCTTAAACCTGTCAGAATGGCTAACATTATCTACTTCAGGCAACAACAGATGTTGACAAGGATGCGGAGAAAGAGGATCTTTTTTGCACTGCTGGTGGGAATGCAAACTCATGCAGCCACTCTGGAAAACGGTATGGAGGTTCCTCAAAAAATTTAAAATAGAACTACCATATAAGCCAGCAGTTGCACTACTAGGTATTTATTTAAGGGATAAAGCTGTTTTGAAGGGGCACATGCACCCCAATGTTTATAGCAGCATTAATGAAACTAGACAAATTATGGAAAGAGTCAAAATGTCCATCAACAGATGAATGGATGTGTACACACACACACACACACACACACACACACACACACACACACACACATTGGAGTATTACTCGACAACCAAAAAGAATAAAATCTTTCCATTTCCAACTACATGGATGGAACTGGAATGTATTATGCTAAGTAAAATTAGTCTGTTAGAGAAAGACAAATATCATATGACTCATTCATATGAGGACTTTAAGATACAAAACAGATGAACATAAAGGAAGGGAAGCAAAAATAATATAAAAACAAGGAAGGGGACAAAACATAAGAGACTTAAATATGAAAAGAAACAGAGGGTTACTTCAGAGAGTGGATGGGCTAAATGGGTAAGGGGCATTAAGGAATTTACTCCTGAAATCACTGTTGTGCTATATAATAACTAACTTAAATTAAATTTAAAAAAATAAAATAAATTAAATCCAAACAAAAAAATATCAAAAACAAAAACAAAACAAACAGGAGACTTTACAGCTATTTTTTTAAATTGGTAGTGTGCAGAAAGTTACTGCTATAATGCATATTGAGTATTTATTTATAAGATGTGTTTGAAAGGCAAACTACACCTGAAATAATCCATAACTTAGAAATATAAAAATATATCTATGAACATGGGACCCCTCAGTGACTCAGTCGATTAAGTGTCCAACTTCAGCTCAGGTCATGATCTCGTGGTCCATGAGTTCAAATCCTGTGTCAGACTCTGTGCTGACAGTTCAGAGCCTGGAGCCTGCTTCAGATTTGTACCTCCCTCTCACCCTGGCCTTCCCCTGTTCATGCTCTGTTTCTCTCTGTCTCTCAAAAATAAGTAAACATTAAAAAAATTTAAATGTATCCATTTATATGTTATTTCCTTAGAGTGAGTAAGAATTGTTGAGTGTTTACTTTCTTTTCTAAAAAGAAATGACATTACTTTGGTGACTACACATCCTAGTTTGCCTAGATAGTCCTGGCTTAGGCCTATTGTCCCAGTACAATGATTTACATGGTACCCTTTGACTTAACAAAAGTCCTAAAGTGCTACTGTCTTCATTTTTGATTCTACTTTTAAGAAATGTGATCATTTTCCAAAAAAGACTATAGTATCAGTTGTTTTCTAATCCTGCATATTCATTTTTCTCTAAAATTTGTCTGTCATACCCTTCAAAAATGTATATCATATACTACCTTATATTATAAACATTTCCATGACTAGCCTCCATTAATTAAACTTCTGGCTTCTCATTGTGATTCTAAATCTCCATATTCTCATGTATATAATGTGTGTTGAAAATATTATAAATATAATGGCTACATGGTCTTCAGTTGGGATCATACAGAGTCATCTGAATTCATTCACTTGGGAAACTGAGGATCAGAGAGTTAAATGAAATTGGTAATCTCCAAAAATTATTGTAAATTATTTAATGAATAAAAAGCTTATATAATGCCTGACATCAACATTACCTAACCACCAATGGTGGCCATTAGGTGCTGTCACAGAATTAAAGGAAAAAAAAAAAAAGCAAAGACAATGATCTCTTATACTACTTATACTTGAATAAAATAGCATCTGAACAATGAGAATTGCTTCAATTTCTAGTGGTACTTTTCACTTATTTGTCAATCACATCTTATTTTAAAATGGCCAAATATATTATTCAATGAGATATCTCCAACAAAGCTGTGAAAAGGTAGAAAATGTACTTTTTTAATTCTTATTTTGCAGATAAGATAGAATTGTGAAGGATAAAAATTACTTATCCAAAAGCACCTGGTTGGCAACTTGAGATCTGAACCTTAGACCTCTTCCTTCAAGTTTCCCACTTTTCTTTTTTTCTTTCTTGCAAGTTTCAAATAGTATAAGACTATCCAAGATGTTGTGTAATAATATTAAAATTAAGTATAATAAAACAAAATAGCATCCGTGAATTTAAAGTAACTTTACTTCTAAAGTAGTGTTGCATAAATATTTATATTTTTATTTTTCTTATATTCTTTCATGAGTACATATTTTCAACTTGACTACTTTAAAAGAGTTCCCTGTGAGTAACTAATAATGCTTTAATATTTAACATATGTGCTGACTGTTTGTTTTATCTTCTCAAATAACAGGTGGCTCAAGATTTCATGTGGTGTCCTTACAAGGATCAAATCCTCAGGAAAGCATCTGGCCATATGTCAACAGGGCTGATGATGCCAAGGTAAGGCCTCTGGACATGAATGGATATTTTCAGAAAATAAAGTTCTAAACAACAAAGTCACTATTTATAACTAAAAAACAGATCTATACATTTATATATTTGAATCTGCTTTTATACATGTCAGAGGAACTAGTCTGATGAATGGAAAAACATATTTTATGTGAGAGCTTTAGTCTTGTTTTTAGTTTGTACTATGAAATAATTTCTGGATTCGGTATAAACTGGCAGGATTCTTCAAACTCACAGCTAGAAGCAGGATTTTTATGGTTGAAAAACCAAACAAGCAAAAACACATACTCTATGACTTTTTGAAGATATGATTTGTAGTAATAAACACTTGAAAACTAATTTAATGTATACTTAAAAGTAGACTAATACGTTCTAATTTGCTGTCTTCCTTAGTGAGATAACCAAAAATTCATTGGCATAAAACACATTGAATTCCTTCTAAGAATTACATTTCAATTCTTAAATGTTGATTTAAACTACTGAAGCTAATAATAGAAAATAAAGTAGATGTCATTGCTATAAAAAACAGGACAAAGGAATATTCATCAAATATATCATTAGCTTAAATAATTTTAATAGATTTCCATTTCTAAATATTAACCATTCTATGGGGCGCCTGGGTGGCTCAGTTGGTTAGGTGTTCAACTTCAGCTCAGGTCATGAGCTCACAGTATATAGGTTTGAGCCCTGCTTTGTGCTCTACGCTGACAGCTCAGATCCTGGAGCCTGTTTTGGATTCTGTGTCTCCCTCCTTCTCTCTCTGATCCACCCCCACTCATGCTCTCTCTCTCTCTCAAAAATAAATAAACATTAAAAAATAAAAAAATATTAACTTTTCTGTATGCTCACCTTATCATAAAAATTGATATCCAATGATTAAATAATATTTGGCAATTTTTATGTATGTTTATTTTGTATAATTATACCAGCTTTATTGGCTGTAAACTTATAAATACAAATCTAACAGTATACCTAACTAAAAGACTCTTCTTATACAAATTAATTCACTTATTCTTTGTCGAAGCTATTATTTTGATGCAAAAAAAAAATGCCAATTGAAACTAGTAGGTGAAAAAGAAATAGTAAATTGTAAGTAATAAAACAGAATTGTTATCTTTGTTAATGTCTTAAAAAGTTGAGGGCACATAAAAAAAAAGAAATAAGGGGTTCCTGGGTGGCTCAGTTGGTTAAGCCACTGACTTCAGCTCAGGTCATGATCTGCGGTTTGTGAGTTTGATCTCCCCATTGGGCTCTGTGCTGACAGCTTGGAGCCTGGAGCCTGCTTCATATTCTGTCTCCCTCTCTCTCTGCTCTTGCTCTGTCTCTCTATCTTTCAAAAATAAATTAATGTTAAAATTTTTTAATAAAAGGAAGAAATAAAAAAAGTACAGGCTATCAACTAAGTCATTCATTCTCTATCTTATTGTTTTACCCACTCACCTATTTGTTCATTCACGTAGTTATCTCATCAGGTGGACCATTAACAAAACTACATTAATAATAAACTATAAGATGGTCACTACTGTACACTTAACCACTGCATTCCTCTTGCAATAAACTGTTGAAAACCATTTAGATCACTTAGACTGGTAAAATTTATCTCAAAGAAATAATTTATTTATTGGTAACATTACAAGTGGAAAATAGGATCAAAGACCATTCTGAAGAGGAGAAAAGTGTGAAGATGTAAAACATAGGAAGATTGATATGGGTGGAATGAAATAACTGGAATGGACTAAAAGTCATAGCACGGCAAGATTGATCAACAACAACAACAGTGAAACTAAGTTTTTTTACATTCTACCCTGGAAGATATTTAACACTTTCTTGTTTTTACGTATGGCAGTGACACAATCAGATTGCTATACAGTAAAAGATGGATAAATAGGGAGAGCTTGGTAACATGAACATCATTTAGATGGTATTGTTTTATTGTTGATAAGAGATTATGAGGACCTAAGAAAGACATTAATTAGGTATACCGCATTTGAAGTATATTTCTGATGTAGTTTTTAGAAAACTTGGACAATGATTAGTGTAAAATGATGAGGCAGAGGGAGAAACAGGGAGTTCGTGGTGGATTTTAGCTTATTTATATTATTTTAGAAAGATAATGGTGCCATCAGGTGAAATAGGAAATAATGTAGAGAATGGCAGAAGACGAGAGGGTGCTGATGCCTAATAGATAGTCACCTGAACTCACTGCATGATTTAAGATACTGTCCCCTATGTAGTATGACATTCAAATATGGAACTCTGGAAAAGTTAAGGTTTGTGATAAAAATTCAAGGGCCATTCTAGTAAGTATTATCAGGAATAAGTTAAGAAAAAGTAATTTTAACATTGGCCATTTTTAAAAAAAATATAAAGCTAATTTATTAAAAAGATAGAATAGCACTTCTATATTATGTGATATATTCTTAAGTATTGTGTAAAACATTTATATGACACAGTATAAGTAGGAAAGAATCATACTAGTCAGATTACCAGCACTTGATTGGTAAAAACAATTCTTTCTTTTACATTTTTTTTTAAGGGTGAAGAGAGGATGGGAGGTAGGGAGAGAGAGAGAGAGAGAGAGAGAGAGAGAGAGAGAGAGAGAGAGAGAAAGAGAGAGAGAGATCCACCCTATAATTTGGGACACACACTATTCATCTATTAATAGACAAAATTTATGTCACTTATACATACTGAAAACATTATTTTCTATACTTTTAGCCAATGTACATTTTGATGTAAATGAATTATTTGGATATTTCTTTAGAATGACTCTATTTAAATTATCTGTACATTTCCAATATTCTACATGATTCAGTCTCCTCTGCTGTGTGACAGGACAGTCGATCAATAGGCTTTTTCACCATTGTGGAATTCAAGTTGGTGATTAGCATTTCTAAAAATAATTCTAAGCTTTATCGAGATTCAGAGGATTCCTCACCTCATAGCAAGAAGCTGATGTTCCAGACAAGCAGGAAATAAAATGCATTGGGTCAAACCTCTAGTACATTCACACTTAAAACCTAAAGAAATCTGATGACATGCATACTGCATTTGGGAGAAAACTCAAAATTTATACACTTAATTCTGGGGCTAGAACACAGAAGCAACTAAATATTGGACAGTAAAAGCAGATGAACTTTTTTGCCATAATGATCATAATATGGAAACCAAGAATATGATATTTGATCACTGAGAGAGATGGCCAGATTTTGCTAGGATTTTTAAATTTTTTTAACATTTAAAAAGAGACAGAGAGAGACAGAGCATGAGTGGAAGGAGGGGCAGAGAGAGAGGGAGACACAGAATCTCAAGCAGGCTCCAGGCTCTGATCTGGCAGCACAGAGCCTGATAAGGGACTGGAACTCATGGACCGCGAGATCATGACCTGAGCCAAAGTCAGAAGCTTAACCAACTGAGCCACCCAGGAGTCCCAGTAGGATTTTTAAAGCTACAACAAACATAAAGAAATAGTCTTCAAAGTTAATTTGAAAAACAGAAAGTGAATTTTTTAATTACAATCTAAACAGGGTAAAATTAAACACTTACAAAGAAAGGCGGAGTACAAGATTGTTGAAGTTACCATCCATCCTCTGGTTTACCTACTGATATAGGGATATGGCTAATGCTATAAATATGAGGAAAATAAGTAATTACACGACTCAACTTCAATCATAATGTCAGTTTATATTTAAAATATATGAATTTAATATCTTTAAATTACTATACTTTATAGTACATGAATTTAGTATCTTTAAATTACTATACCTTATATTTCAGTTTTGTATTTTGACTGTGTGTGTGTGTGTGTGTGTGCATGTGTGTGTAAATGAAACAAATTGTTAGTGTGTCAGTTTTCCTGAGCAAGTAAGTATTGCTTCTGGTTCTTGGTTTTTTTCCCAAAATGGATCCTTTGGACATGTCAATATAAGTCTTCTTTTACATATGATTTTCTGAATATTCAGATAAATTTAAGGTTTTTACTCTTTATCTAATTATATGTATGCATGTGAATGAGAATGTATAATATAAAGTTTATACACTGTGTTCAAACACAGTATTCAAACTGCATCTAAAAAATACCCATATATAAACAGCATTTTAAAACAGTGTGGGAATATATCAAATCTCTACATACATATTTTTCTTTTAAGTATAGTTTGAGTAGGAGACAGACATTGAGAATACAAAATACGAGGCAGAGTGTTATTTAAAGGAATGAAAGTACTGAGATATGGAACTTAAACAAATGTATGAACATTTTGCAAAGTAATTCATAAATGTGCAGTATGTCAGAAGTTTTATAGGGAGAAACATTTTAAAGTCCAAATTTAATAAATGTCAGACTTTAAGCTTCAAAAGAAAATCAACTGAGCAAGCAAAAGCCTAAGTAGTTTTATACATTTTGAAAATGTATTATAAGCAAATAGGAAATGAAATAAATTTTTGGGTTGTTGTTGGAACTAGCAGTTTAATAAATGCTGTGTCTGTTACAAAATGAGTGTGTTTGACATACATGTGTATCAGGAATTTATACTAATTACCAATTGTACATTCTTACTTCTAGGCTGTATGCATATAATACATACAATTAAGTACTAACTGTAGCACAATTTTGGTTAACTGATGTCAAAAATATGTGAAATGAATATACTTAAGAGAAAAGCTAGTAAGTATTTAGAGATATAAAAATTACTATGGGCTTATTTTTTTATTAAAATTTAAAATCATCTCCTTTAAAATTCTCTAGATAACATTCCAAAGTCCCTTTTATTTCTTTTTAAAGGAAGTAACCTGAAATTGAATGAGAACAGAAAAGAAATAATTAATTCACTAAGGATACATTAAAATAAGAAAGTGTGAAGCCCACACAGAAGATGCAACTACCCAAAAGAATGTGGAATTCTCAGAACAGCAGAAATACAGATTCTAAAGAAAGCAATTTCAATTTGATTTCAATACTTAATCAAGGCTAGACAAGGAAAAGTTATCCTTTTCAAGAGATCTGTTTCTTTAAAAAAAAAATACCTTGCTGGGGCTCAGTTGGTTACACATCTGGACTCTTGATCTTGATCTCCACTCAGGTCATGATCTCACACTTTGTGGGATGAAGTTCCACATCTGTCTCCCATCTGCTTAGGATACTCTCACTCACTCTTTTTTTTTTTTTTTAAATATTTTATTGTCAAATTGTTTTCCATACAACACCCAGTGCTCCTCCCCTCAAGTGCCCCCCACCATCACCACCACCCCTTTGTGCCCCTCCTTGCTCATGCTTGCTCTCTCTCTCTCTCTCTCTTTCAAAATAAATAAGCTTCAAAAAAAAAACATAGCTTAATTCAGGGGGTGCCTGGTTGGGCTTCTGACTCTTGACTTTCGCTCAGGTCATGATCTCAAAATTTGTGAGATCGAGCTCTGTGTCAGGCTCTGCACTGATAAGTGTGGAGCCTGCTTGGTATTCTCTCTTTCACCTTCTCTCTTTTTCTCTCTCCCCCCTCCAAAATAAATATAAACTCAAAAAAGAAAAGAAAAGAAAATATCTTGGGGCACCTGGGTGGCTCAGTGGGTTATGCATCCAACTTTGGCTCAGGTCATGATCTCACAGTTCATGGGCTCAAGCCCCATGTCGGGCTCTGTGCTGACAGCTAGCTCAGAGCCTGGAGCCTGTCTTCAAAGTCTGTGTCTTCCTCTCTCTCTGACCCTCCCCTGCTCACTCTGTCTCTGATCTCTCTCTCTCAAAATTAAACAAAACATTAAAAAATTAAAAAATTAAAAAAGAAAAGATCTTGCATCAAGTACATAATTTAAATGAAATGAATAACAATACATGTCTGTCCTTAGATACAATACATGTCCTTCTAGCTGGTGCTAGAAGACAGATCCAATGACTGGAAATAATAAAATGAAGGTCCAATAGCGCTTAAGCCATAAGCAAGTATGTGACAACCAGGACAAGAATATTTAGTAGTTATCAAAAAAGATACAACATTTCAAACCAGAATTTTTTAATGGCTAGATATATGCACATTTATTCATTATAACATTAACTGAATGTACAGTCATTAACTAGTTTACCTGAAGTCTTCATTAGGTTCTTGAAGCATGCAGGATGCTTGATGTACAATAGATTTCTAATGAAATAAAGGACTTTAACATAAATTTAGTAAGGTAAAGGGACATGAAATAAAGGAATAGATTTATAAACACCAACATGACAAAGTGTGGTAATTCTAGTAAGAAAAGAATATGGGATATTTGATTGGGAATAAGATAAGTTTGTTATAGACCAAATTAAGGTGATATCCAAGTCTTTAGGGCTTTGGGAGAAGGGATGAAAGATAGATAAAGATGTAATATATCAGGCAGAAAGAACAGTTAAACAACAAAAAACAAAATAAAACAAAACAAAAGACAAAACAAAAATTCTTCAGTGTGTTTGAAACAAAGAAGGAAAACTGGTGCAAGTTTTGGTGCTAGAAATTAGATAATTTGTAGACACACACATACACACACACAGCAGTGTTATATATATACACACACATTATATATATGTATATATATAATGTGTGTGTGTGTTTGTGTGTGTGTGTATGTGTGCATGCATACTCAGATGGTTTTCTCCTTTAATTATGTTTAATTGAAAAGTATTCTGAGAGCCATTTGTATTCATTTTTTCTTCTAAGTTTTTGGTACATGGCAAAACAGTAGGTGTATTCTTAACCATTTTATAAAGTAAGGATTAATGACCGGCCACAATACCATGTAAGTCTTAATCGACAGTGTATTGTAAAGGACTATAGAGAAATGTTTACAATCCTAGCATATATTATGTGAAGTAAATCCCAAAAATCTCATTTCATAGGACTTTTATTCACATGCTCAAAATATTGCAAGTGGCTTTAAACCATAAACACAGCGTCTTTCAGAAAAAAACTGAAGTGGAAACCTAATGTTTAAAATATTCACGATGGAGTACTACATGGCAATGAGAGGGAATGACATATGGCCCTTTGTAGGAAAGTGGATGGACCTTGAGGGTGTCATGCTAAGCGAAATAAGCCAGGCAGAGAAGGACAGAAACCATATGTTTGCACTCATAGGTCTAGCAGGAAAACAAGAGAGACCTAATGGAGAATCAGGGGGAACGGAGGAGGGAGAGAGAGTTGGGGAGAGAGAGGGATGTAAAACTTGAGAGACTATTGAATGCTGAGAATGAACTGAGGGTTGAAGGGGGAGGGGGGGAAAAGAGGTGGTGGTGATGGTGGAGGGCACTTAAGGGGAAGAGCACTGGGTGTTGTATGGAAAACAATTTGACAATAAAATATTATGGAAAAAAAACTGTGAAAAAGGAGACAGACTCTCAGGATTGATATTTGTAAAGAATTGCTATGCATTGTAATGTACTTTAAAAATAAAGACTAAATAAGAAGAATATGTAGGGAAATATAATTTATGATAAAAGAAAGCATGGGATATTTTTTCATACTGAAGTCAAAAAAAGGTATGCTTCACTCTGTTAATATGGGACATTGGGAAACATAATGGGCCATGTCTTCAAGTATGGCTTTGCTGGAGATACAGAAATGTTCAAATGAACATCTCTTAAACTGATTCTGCATGCAAATTGAAAGCATAAAGTAACATGGTAACTTTGTGAAAAAACCTTTTTTTTTTTACTAGCTCACATAATGTGCTCTAGCCAAAGACCTAGGAGAAAAATCATGGAATGGATTTATAACTTTTGTCTAAGCTTTTGCTACATATCAGCTGTCTTACTACTTTGGAAACTACTGAGTCCTGCATGCATTTCAAATATCAGCAATTTTTTAAGCCAAAATATATCTGAAAAATGAATTAACTTCACAAAACATACCTAAGATATGTTAAATATTTGAATGTTCTCAGAAGCATCTAGGGATATGAAGGTATATTTTCATTATCCACCTTAGGTAATCTGTTAGGGTTTTTTTTTTTTCAGAGTAAAATGTCTGCATATTTAATATTATAAGTTATATTCAGAAAATGTGCATATTGCCTTAAAGACAAAGATATTGTCTTTTTCTTATATTTTGGATGACAAAAAATACTGCTTTAGAGAGTTCAGAATTACTTCTAATCAAAGCCACTTCAACATGTATGCTAATTTAGAAAAAAATGCTCCTCCACAAAGAAAAGAAATAACCATGAAGAAAGCTAACAATACAGATTTCCAATGTACTAGAAAACTTTGTCAATGTATCTGCATGATCTATTCATAGAGAATGAAACGGTTTTGTATGATAGATATAGATATGCAAGTTTTTATTATTAAATTTATATTGAAACTCCTCAGTATAAGGAAAGCCCAACATTGAACAGCTGCGTTATCACTGGCAGGGAAAAGAGCGGCAGCTGACAATCAGAAATAACGGGAAGCGTTGAGTCCTTGGGAGGTCCTATATTCCGCATTCCTTCTGTTAATAACATCTCTTTGAAAAACCAGTTGAGGTACATAACTTTTGGTTTTCTCATGAATGAAAGAGGAATAATATTGGTATATCATCTGGGCATAATTATAGTAAAAGACAAATGAGAACTATTTATAAAAACTCTTTGTTTAAAAATGATATATTAATATAGAACTATTTATAAAAACTTTGTTAAAAAATGATATATCAATATAGGTTTATTTTTGAGCTTAAATGAAACATATTAGTGGTTTTTTGACTAGTTTACTTAGAAATGATCACAAAAGCACAATTTTTGAAAGTTCAATATTATTCATATATTATTTTTCTCTTTTGGTACAACTGTTAACTATCTTTTTTCCACAGTTCAATAAAAAATAATTTTAATAGCAAAACCCCTAATCCTGAATTTTACATTTTGTGCCTGTCATAGTCATTACTTTAACAGGCAACATCGTATCTGAGGCAAATGATGACTGGAGTTCTCCATTATATTCTAATAATCATTTCTGAGAGTTTTTGGATTGTTTTGATTTTATTTTACATTTTTCTTCAATTATGATTTCTAGGGCTTTGTATAAAACAAGTCAACATTTAAAAAAAAACAAATGTTAAAGACAAGCAAACAAAACCATTCTAAGACAATAATTTTTAATTTAATTTAATTTTATTTTATTATTTTTTTATTTTTTATTTTTTTTTAAATAGTTTATTGTCAAATTGGTTTCCATACAACACCCAGTGCTCTTCCCCACAAGTGCCCTCCTCCATCACCACCACCTCTTTTCCCCCTCCCCTTTTCCATTCAACCCTCAGTTCATTTTCAGCATTCAATAGTCTCTCAAGTTTTGCGTCCCTCTCTCTCCCCAAATCTCTTTCCCCTGGTCCTCCATTAGGTTTCTCCTGTTTTCCTGTTAGACCTATGAGTGCAAACATATGGTTTCTGTCCTTGTCTGCCTGATTTATTTTGCTTAGCATGACACCCTCAAGGTCCACCCACTTTCCTACAAATGGCCATATGTCATTCCCTCTCATTGCCATGTAGTACTCCATTGTGTATATATACCACATCTTCTTGATCCATTTGTCAGGTGATGGACATTTACGCTCCTTCCATGTTTTGGCTATTGTTGACATTGCTGCTATGAACATTGGGGTACATGTGCTCCTATGCATCAGCATTTCTGTCCTTCTTGGGT
>NC_043706.1:56424850-56443774 GCF_006229205.1 Suricata suricatta
TAGCCCTTTATCTGATATGTCATTTGCAACTACCTTTTCCCATTCTGTCGGTTGCCTATTAGTTTTCTTGATTGTTTCCTTTGCAGTGCAGAAGCTTTTTATCTTGATGAAGTCCCAAGAGTTCAGTTTTGCTTACATTTCCCTTGCCTTTGGGGATGTGTCGAATAGGAAATTGCTGCAGTGGAAATCTAGGAGGTTGTTTCCTACTTTCTCCTCGAGGGCTTTGATGGTTTCCTGTCTCACATTCAGGTCCTTCAGCCATTTTGAGTTTATTTTTGTGTATGGTCTAAGAAAGTGGTCTAGTTTCATTCTTCTGCATGTTGCTGTCCAGTTCTCCCAGCACCACCTGCTAAAGAGGCAGTCTTTTTTCCATTGGATACTCTTTCCTGCTTTGTCAAAAATTAATTGGCTGTAAATTTGTGGTATTTTATTTTTGTTTTATGTTTATTTATTTTTAGAGAGAGAGAGTAGGTGAGGGCAGAGAAAGTGAGAGAATCCTAAGCAGACTCCACAATGTCAGTGCAGAGCCTTATGTGGAGCTTGACCTCATGAACTATGAGATCATGACCTGAGCTCAAGTCAAGAGTCAGATGCTTAACTACTGAACCGACTGAGCCAACTGAGCCACCCATTCAACCATTTTTAATCTAGACTTTTATTAGGGTTTTATATGAAATAATGAGATAGCCTAATGCAAATACTTTTTCTAGCTATTTTTATATAAAACTTAATCTTTAAATATGTTCCTACACAGCTTTGTGAATAAAATTCAAGAGATTATATGTATATCTATGGTAATTTTAAAATTCTGGACTGGTATGGTTATATAAACTGTTTTAATATCGGTACTCAGAATACATTAGGATGTAATAATTTGACTTGTGTCTTGAAGTGCTAACCCTTGGTGCCTCAAAAAAAAAAAATGACCTGTTTTGGAAATCAAATTAAAGTGAGGTCATTAGAGTGGGCCTTAATTCAGCATGACTGACATCTTAGCAAAAAGTAGAAATGAACACAGAGAAGTGCACCTAGGAAGAATGTCATGAGAAGATGAAGGCAGAGACTATGGTGGTACAACAGAAGCTAAGGGACACTAAATACTGCACTAGCAAATTAATACCAAGTGCATGTGGGGAACTTGTTGAAAGTAGAAAGCAACCAGGAATTTGATTTATTCTGAAAAATAACATGGTGACAAATAAAACAGTTTCTCACCTCTTACCTTTCATGCTAGCTTCAAGGAAGTAAGAGAGTTCATTTATTTTTTCAAAAATGATTTTCGGATGTGATTTCACTTTATCACTATCTTCGAATAACATAATGCCATGCCACATATAACAACAAAATACAGTGATTTTCCCTTTTCTTCCTTTGTACTATTGTTACCAAAAAGCAATTTTATTTAATCAGTGAATTCTAAAGCCTATTTGTAAAGTTATAATTGTTCATAAGATGCATTCATCTGTCAAAGAAATATACTTATTCTTTGAGTTACTCTTTTTTTATGAAATTGGAACTATGTCAGTTTCCAATTTTTCCATTGGAAGAAAGAGAACTGTTTAAACGTTCATCAATTCACTGGAACTACAGTAATAGCTGCTCCCCCTTGGAAACTGAGGGGTAAGCAGTAACTATGTATGATTTTGTACTAAAGGTAGGACCAGTTGACAGTCATCTGAAATCATGAATTTGGAGTCACGCAGACATTGGTTCATTTAGGTTTGCCGATTTTCTAACACTGTGATTTTGCTTTTGGTACTGAAAATATCCAAGTCTTGGTTTTCTTATACGTTAAACAGATATGTAAAGCCTCACTGAGAGATTTTATTCCAGCACAAAATGATACAAACTAGAAGTGTTTGGTACATACAGTCTCATTAATTGCTCATGTGAATGTAATACTAAATCTGCCCACAAAATTAATTTGATAAAATCTGTCTAAATCTTGAAGGCTGACACACTTTGATCCAGCATTTTCAATTCTAGGAATTTAATGTCCATATATACAAACATATGTGTGCAAATTTTAAAATTTAAATTTTAAAAACTGCTTAGTGGTCACTGTGTTATGGCATAGCTATCTAAAAAGAAGTTGAAAATCTACATACCAACATATAGTTTGTTCAAAAATCTGGTTTTTATTTTGTTTTGGATTTGATTTTTTGAGAAAAAGAGATCAGGAGCAGGGGAAAGAGAGTTGAAGAGGGAGAGGGAGAGAGAGGCAGAGGGAAGGGCAGAGGGAGAGGCAGAGACAGAGGGAGAGGGAGAGAAAATCCCAAGGAAGTTCCATGACCAGCGTGGAGCCTGACACAGGGTTGGATCTAATGACTGTGAGAGTGCGAGCTGAGCTGAAATAAAAAATCTAACACTTAATTGACTGAGTCATCCAGGTGCCCCCAAATTCTGTTTTTTATAAGGGAAAATTTTTCCATTATTAAAGGTAGATATTGTATTGTCCTTGCCTGGATTAAAATTTTGTTATGTTTTTACTTTTATATTAGTAATTATTTTACTTTTGTTTTAGCAGTTTGGGGTCCTATGCACAAAGTAAGCATAACAAAACAAAAACAAAATTTTTAAAAAGAAAAAATCTCTAATAATATACAGGCTTGTGTATTTTCACTCAATATGTTAAAAACATATTGATCAACATAGATTTTTATTTCTACTCATTAAATTTCAAAAAATTTTAGTCATATCCATTAAAAATTGTTAAACATATCCTTATACAAAGCACAAAAATTCTAATATAGTGTTGCATAGTTTAAGGATTCTGGGATGTATTTGCATAAATTATAAACTGAGAAGAAGAGGAAAAAAATCATATGGTCAACTGGGAACAAATCTTCATATTGTCTGAAAGTCTACTTTGTAGTGCCCATAAGAAAAGCAGGCCAAAGCATCAACACGGATGCCAATTACACAGACAGCAAAGAGTCAGATGCTGTTGGCAAAACATGTTCCAGAGTGTGGCATCTGGGTCCAATAACTGCCATACAGAGCCCCATCTGTAGCTAAAGCTGTTGACTCTGCTTTGGGGGAAGAAAAATCAGAAATAAAGAAGGCAGTTAAATTCTAAACCATGCCAGGAATAGCAGAAGGCAGGTTGCAGTCAGCATTCAAATTACATCCCCAGCCCATTTTGCTTTTTAATGTCTTGAAACTATGTAAACACTAAACTATGTTCACTCCAGTTGTTTAGAGATGAGCACACATAGGTAGTTTGGTAACTTAGAACACACAGATCACCTGAGGGATTCGATATTCTGGCAAACAGTCATATTCCTAACAATATTGCTCTCAAGAGATATAAGCATATAGTTAATAAATGCAATTTTCATTTGACCTATTAAAAATGTGAGCTATGTTAAGCACTCATTATGGTATGCAATGTGAATTCCTTGAAAAGCATGAAATTTAAGCAACTTCATTGCAATTTCTTTAAGTTTTCTCTAGACTGACTCTTCATAAAATGAAGATAATCATTGTATCTTTTACTGAGAGTCCTGAAATTTTTGTCCAGTGGAAATTCATGAGAAGGTTTCAAAGAGCACTAAACTCTAACTAAATTCTTCCTTAGTTACAAAGAATAATTAGTATCTTTTTAATATTCTTCATTTGCTGTATACATGAATATATAAAATGAAATGAGTTGATATCAATATGATCCCACAGATTCATCATTTATAAAATACTGCTCTAGTCTTATTCATACATATAATTTTGAAAACAAGATAAATGTTGAGAATAATAAAAACTAATGATATTTAGAGTTTAATATACATCAATAAATGAGCTAAATACTTTGTATACCAAATTGTATTTAATTACCATCATAACTCTGTGAGTTATAACTATTATTATTCATAATTTCTAGATTAAAAAAAACTAAAAGCTTAGGGATAGAATTAAAATTACTTAACCCAATACACACTAATCATTAAGGATGGGACTTGATATCCTATATCCAGATACTCTAACTCTAGAATCCATGCTTTCTCTGTCTCTGTTCCTGTCTTTTCTATCGCATATACATAATATAAAATGTAATTGGTATAAGTACTTCAGTAATGATAGAGGCAAGATTTCTGAAAATCTACTCTTCCATAAAAGAAACAAGAACACTGGCAATCGCGTCAGATCAACTCTCTCAGAACTCTAGCAATGAACTAAAGGCTTGCAAAAATCTGAGTGTTTGTACAAGAAAAATGGTTGACTTCATAAGCCTAGTCAGCTTTGTGGTTACGTGCAGTATTCCCATCCCCCTTTCCCCAGCTCTTCAAAAGGCTTGAAAACCAACAGCACTGGATGAAGGCATCTGTGAAACCGGCAGCCTACCAACCACTGAGGGGCAGTACAGGTTTGGAGCTCCCCCAAAAGATCCCTCCCAGGAATGTCACTATTTCATTGGGCTGGCAACTGTCTGAAAAGTTCCATTTCCAGGAATAGACTTTATTTGACCTGACTCAAAGCTTACTCTTTTGAAAAAGCCCGTATAAAGTGAATTTCTTAATAACAGTCAGTGGTAATTGCCTAACATTGCAGCTGCTTGTAATGATTCCCCGTAAGGCTAAGAAGAAGCTGACCAATATTCTTAAAGGTAAAAAGTGGGGAATGAGGTATTCATAGAAGTCTTTGAAAAGACAGACCTATTCTTGGGAAAAGAAAGTCTGGACAGGACTAAGAAAGACATGAAAAGACCTTAATTAATCTCTTATCTCTGATTGACCTTGAGCATCTGTGAAAGCAGATACTGGAAAGTAAGACAGAATTGTAAAACGCTTGGCTGAATGTATGTCTTAACATATACACACAGAGTCCCCTCAAGTAATGCTAGGAGACTTACCAGTTTGAGGAAATATAAAAAAATCTCAGTTAAATCATTCGTTGACCAGTATATTGGCCAAATTGAGACTTGAATAGCCACATATGACAAAGAAAATAATTTATAAAATTAACTATTTTGGAAAAAACCACTAAACAATAACAAAAACAAAAAATAATATAAACACGATAATGTTGCAACTATGAAGAAGGAGGATCTGACTTACAAATTTGTCACACTATGTTATTTTAAAGGTTAAAGTGTTCATAAAAAAATGATGAGTCATACAGAGACAGAAAAGTATGATCCATTTACAGGAATAAAGGAACCAGTAGAAACTATACCAGATGAAGTCTCGATATTGGACTTACTTGACACAAATATTAAATCAGCTAAAATAACTGTGCTCAGAGAAAAATAGAAGCCATATCTAAATAATTAAGGGAAGTATGAGATTGATGTTTCACCTAATTGAGAATATAAAGAGATATCAATTATAAAGAAAAACAACAGAAATTCTGGAGTTAAAAGTAAAAAAATGAAGTTTAAAAATTGTGAGAGGGGTACATCACTATATTTAAGTTGGTAGAAGAAGGAAGCAGTGCATTTGAAGGTAATAAATTAAGATTATTAATTCTGAAGATCAGGAAGAAACGTGAACAGAGCCTCAGATACACCCTAAGAACATTAACATACCCATGTGAGTGTTTTAAAACCAGGAGAGAGAGAAAAAACACATATAAACTTTTTAAGAACTAAAGGCCCAAACTTCCTAAATTTGATGAAAATTATTAATCCACATCCCCATGAAGGTCAATGAGCTTCAGGTAAAATAAAGTCAAAGACATAAAACACTAATCATATGATAGTCAACCTGTCAAAAGACAAAAGAGAATTTTGGCAGCATTAAGAGAAAATGATTCATTATGCGCAAAGGATCCTCAATGAGTTTAACTGACTTATCAAAAACCATGCAGTCCAGACGTACTTTAAATGCTGAAAGAAAATGACTGTCAATCAATAATTCTGTATCTCTTAAAGCAATCCTTTAAATTAAAAGAGAAATTGGGGTGCCCGGGTGGCTCAGCCGGTTGAGTGTCCGACTTCAGCTCAAGTCATGACCTCATGGTTCGAGCCCCATGTCGGGTGCTGTGCTGACAGCTGGCTCAGAGCCTGGAGCCTGCTTCTGATTCTGTATCTCCCTCTCTGTCTGACCCTCCCCTGCTTGTGCTGTCCCTCTCTCTCTCTCTCTCTCTCTCTCTCTCTCTCTCTCTCTCTCTCTCTCTCTCAAAAATAAATAAAAAAACAGAAAAAAATTTAAAAAATAAAGGAGAAATTAAGACATTCTCAGATAAAACAGAACTGAGAGAATTCATCAATAGCAGATCTGCCCTGTAAGAAATAGTAAAGAGAATCCTTTAGGCTAAGATGGAAGACACTAGACAGTAATTTGAATTCACACACAAAAATAAAGGGCACTGGTGTAGTAACTACATAGGCAAGTATAAAACAGTATAAATGTATTTTTGCTTATCTTTTTTTGTTTCCTATCTGATTTAAAAAATAGTGCATAAAACATCCTATAAAATTGTGCTGACGGGCTTATAATCAAAAAAAGCCTGAAGAATGTGGGAAGGAGTTAAGTAATAGTGGAGTAAAGTTTTTGTATAACACAGAAATTAAGCCATTATTAATACTATGAAGACTGTCTTAAGAAGTTAATTGTAATCTATCCGACAACTACTAAGAAACTAAGGACAACAGTAAAGTAAAAATAAAAAAAAAATTAAAGTGTAATATCAGAAAAAAAAATAACACAGGAGAAGGCAATAATGGAGAAATAGAGTAATAAAAATAAAAAATGCAATATATTTTAAAAAAGAAGAAACTACACATATAAACTTTATTTCATTAGTAATGCTAAATACAAACTAAGTAGACAGTCCAATAAAGGTAGAGAGTGACAGAGTGGATTTTTAAAAACAGTCAAATTATAACCCATCTATAAGAGACAAGGTTTATATTCAAAGTCACAAATGGTTAAAAATACAAAGTCAGAAAATATACACTATGCTATCAATAATTTTTAAAAAAAGGCTGCGGCATTTATACTAATATCAGGCAAAATATACCTTAAGATAAAGAAGGACATTTTATAAATATTTAAATCCTCTGGTAAGATCTAACAATTAGATCTTGTAACCTTAAGATCTAGCTTAAGCAAATGAAGCAAAATATGGCAGATTAAAGGGAAAACCAGTTAAACAATAATTGCAGTCTTTATAAGGGATCGAACAAATCGTCAAAAGAGACAAGATATAGAAGACTTGATCAACATATAAACCAGCTAGCCCTAAAAGACTCCTATAGAAGATTCCAGCTAAAGTGGAATACACATTGTTTTCAAATACGTATAGAACATATATTATGTTATAATATATGCCTCAGTAAATTTCAAAAGATTTAACTCACAAAATAAATTTTCATACCACTACCAATAAAAGTAGAAATCGATATCAAAAGAAATCTGGGCAATTCACAAATAAGTGAAAGTTTAACAACACACTTTCAAAAAACCAGCAAGCCAACGAATTTCACATGGGAAATTAGGAAATATTTTGAGATACACAAAATGTCAATAAAAATATGAGATATAATGACAGCAGTGCTTAGAGTGAAATTTAAAGCTGTAAACTCTGTTTTAAAAAAGAAGAGTCCTCAACTAAATGATGGAACCATTTACCTTAAGAAACTAGAAAAAGAGAAAACCAAACCCAAAATGAATCATCTATGAAAATTCTGAGGAATGATAAGATGAAATGACTATGTGAGTTTGTGTTAAGTGGCAACGTCTTCTGAAACATTTATAAATTAAGTAATTAAGAGTGTACAATTCGTGGTGTCAAAGGTATCTAGGAAGACTGACTGTGTCTCATGAATATTAAAATGTATTTTAATAAAGCCTTATAAACTTTGTTGCTTGTTTTGTTTTAGGTCTTCAAAATGTCTGCCTCAAATAGCAAATACCAATTAGCTAAATAAAAGTAATATTGTGTTGGGTAATAAATTAATATTTGAGTTCTCTGATATACATTATGAAAATAATGTATTTTGGACAAATAGGTGGGCAAACGTAAGTGATATATTTCACATAAATACACATATACATATATTTTTTCTGCATATGTGTATGATAAAGTATTTTGGGAAAGAGAAAGCAAAAGCTAACATCTAGGGTACCCAGGAGCTGGTTAGGCTTAGAGCCAGGTTTAGAGCTAGATCTTGATGTTCCCCCTTGAACATTTCAACAGACAATTTCACAGAACATCAAAATGACTCAGTTATTCCATTACCTTGATTAATCATTACAAAGACAAACCTACCCTATAATCATATCTTAATGCTGACAAAGACTTGAACACTTTCTAAACCACAGGAAGGGCCAAACATTCTCCTGTCATGGTTGATATAAACGGTTGCTACCTTTTTAGAAATTTTGACTTTCACTTCTGTCCAGTTTTCCTTTCTTCTAAGTAAGATTTATTATGAATGTAGGTAATTCTTCCCACTTCCTGACAGTCTCCTTATCCAGGCCAAGGACCAACTTTTAAACCCTCCCCAAAGTTATATTTCACAAAATCAAACCTTTAAGTCCTTTCCAGCACCCTTTTACTGAGACGCTGCATGGATTTTAAATGGTGTGGGTTCTCCCTTATGGCAATGAATTATAAACCCAACCTTTCCAACCATAAGTATGTTCCTGCTGGTGTTTGCCTTGAGGTGATAGACAGTGTGAGTATACATGTACACAAATGTATAAACAAATTATCTTTAGGAATTACATCAAGAGCTGAATGCTAAAAAGTATATATCAGAATTTTTGATATATATATCCTATATATATATACTATATCATACTTTGTAGATTATAATAGAGATATTTACAAAAAGTAAAATAAGCATAGAAACTATGAGAAGTTTTTCTTTCCTAGCTCAACAAAAGTTGATCATTTCTTTTACTATATAGAGTGTAAGACAGTAAATATTAATTTATGTTGATATATCAATTTTAATAATTGATAATGTCACAAAAAGTAGCTCTGATTTTTTTGCATTTTACATATTTTAAACTAATGTCAACTGCTGCCATTGTGAGTTTTTCTGTTAACAAAATGTTAATTTTTTCTCTTGCTGTCATTGAAATATAAATAGAACTATTGCCAGATTATTTCTGCCTTAAATGAAATAATCTGCCTACTGTTGATTAGTCTGGATCTTATGTCCCATTTCAGTAACCAAAAATGAGGAATAGTGTACAAGTTATTTTAAAGGATGTTCTGAAATAATTTTGATTTATCCCTGAAAAAATGATCATCTAAATATATTCATATTCAATTAATCTGCTTCTGTGACAAGAAGAAAATCATTTTAGTTATAGTACATTGGGTTTTGCATTTGCTTGCGAGACCTACTGTATACTTCTCTGTACTATACACTAACAAGTTAACGAGTAAAAGATTTGGTGATTAAATGTTTGGAATAATAGCAATAGCTACTCAGAATTTCTATTTAGAGTGTCTTCAGATTTTTTCATCTAACACTAATACTATTAGATTATGGAAAATGTGGACCAATTAATGTAAAGTTCATCAATAATTTGACTAAAGTAATCCAAATTCATGATAATATCTAGGTAATGAACTGAAGGTTTTAATTTAGTAGACCCACAAACAAGTCATTTGTGGCACTTACTTTGCACAGAGTGATCCAAAACAACATCAAGATGACAAAAGCATGTTTTGAAGAAGTAAAGGCATTTGTAACAATAGGCCCGATCTGGACATTGCACTTCCAAGCTTAATCCAATTTATTACCTTTAACACAAATTTCAAATGAATCTTGAAAGTATCTTGTCAGAAAATGGCTCTTCATATTGAAATTATTATTGTAATTAATCAATGAAAAGTGAAAATAATATCTGGAATTATTTCAGGAACACTGAACATTCCAAGTGATTTCATGAAGAACGTGATAAATAAATTACTCACCGATAGCTATTGTGAAGATCAATACAGGTGGAATTGTTCTTACAAGGATTCATCTTGTAGTCATTGGATTCTTGTTCACAAAAAGTTTCTTCCCAACCAGCTAAGCATACACACTGGTGGCTCTAAGAGAATATGAAAATTATACAAACTTTAGGTTATTTCTTGCTAGTAAGCCTATAATACCACTATTACTCCTGGCTATGTTGATCTCTGTCAATTTATGCCATTTCAATTTTTACAGAATGTCAATACTTCCCCCAAGTTACTTTTACCACAATTTAAAAACTATGTGAACAGTATTCTTCATATCTAATTCACTAAAAATGAATATGTATTATGATCACAACACAGAACTATTGGTTTTGTTAAATATCTTAATATAAACATAATGTATTAGTAATATGGTTAGTGATTGTGTAAAACTAAATACATAACTTAGCAACTAGCTCATTTACTAAATATGCATATATTAATAAAGAAAATAAATATGTTATATACAATTAAAGTATATAATATAATAATATAAATATAATAAAGTTGTATTATGTATTTACTGTATTACTTACAAATAATCTATGTCAGTATACTATTGTTGGTCGATTGAAATTGCAAAACTTTGAATATCATTTTGTTAAGAGATAGATTAGTCCTATAACAATATTCAAAGTAGAAAAAGTAAAATTGGTTTTCCAGAATTGGGTAAACAAAATTACTCTGGGATAATAATTTAAAATATTAAAAATACTTTTGAAAAACTGGACTCTTGTTAAAAAAACAAAATTTGGGCTTTTTAGAGATTCTAAGTTTAGCTTAATGAAAAATACTAAAATCAATGTTAGCTGTTCTTTTGATCTTCACTGTTCAATTCAGGAGCCACTAGCCACATGTAGTTATAAAGCACTGCAATGTTGCTGGTCTGTTGAGATGTGTTAAAAGTATAAAACATACATTGAATTTTGAAGATTTACTATGAAAAAAGGAATGTAAAATATCTTGCTAATAATTTTATTACTTACATGCTATAATCATAATTTGGATATAAAGAGTTAAATATATTAAAATTAATTTCACCTGCTTCCATTAGCTTTTTTTAATGTGCCGGCTAGAAAATTTAAGATGCACACACAATCTCATTACTTTTCTATTAGAGCAGTGCTAGCTAAGAATGGCAACTTAGTTTTTCTATGTGGAAATAAAGTCTACATAGCTGTATCTACCAGAGCCGAGCTTCCTGAGATTCAAGAACCTATTCTAGTTTAATACCTTCCAGTTCTTAAGGAGGTTTGGGACCTCATAGATGCTTCATGCATGGGAAAGAATAAATATGACAGGAAAAGTAACATAAAAACTGATGTAACCCACATGGATTTCAAAAGGATTCTATATGTTTGCTAGAGGTAGATAGCGATTTTGTTTTTGAATGTTACAATTCAAACAACAAAACAAGCATAAATTCATGCTCCACGTATTTGCATTTAGGTTACAATAATTTGAATGCCACTGAGTATTCTGCTTTGGATTATTAAGGTCAGTTGGTTTGCTATAGCTTGAGAGCAGCTGAAAAGCAGAAAGGGATGACAGCCACCATATTGTCAACACTGGGCTTTATTCCTGATGTATGTGTTAATTCTCCAGCATACTCATTAATAGTACTCCTGGTTAGCTGGATTTTGTCAGTAATTTTCTCATACATTGTGACCCATACATTGTTAATATTCTCAATGATTTTGGTTAGACATGGAGTTTTCATTTAATGTAGTTAGCTTATTTTTTCTTTCCTTTCTTGAAAGCATTAAAAAAAAAAGAATTCCATGAATATTGATGTAGTGATTATATTTATTTAAAATGAAACCAATTCTATAGAAAGCAAGATAGGCATCTGCTGTAGATAAATGGGGAAATCTGCCCAACTCAGTGATGGAAATTAAGGTGGAGTGGTATGGATAACATGGGTATAAAATGTGTGTGACAAATGAGGTGCCCTGTTCACTTTCTAAGAGGTATGAATTATTTCTGTAAAGACAAAGGTGCAGGTTTACTGCTGGCTTTTGTTTTGACATTTTAGTAATAATTTGAAACTAATTTAGTAATTGAGTCAAGAACTGATCAAATATCTTTCTTATTAAAGCTATATATTCCATAAAAGCTAATAATTATTGGATATTCCATAAAAGCTAACAATTATTGGTGTTCTTGATGATTTAATAATTAGAAAATTATCATCAGTTTAATGGTATAATTATCATTAAAGTCTCAGGTACCACAGCAGTGATCTAATTATATGTGATATAATCTGTACAAAAAAGAAACAAATTAAGAGGGAAATAAATTTCTTAAATCTTAAACATTAAAAATATACATTACGAAGAAAGCAGAAATGAATATTAACTGGAAATAACCCAGAGTTCAAGTATTTCTATTAATCTGTTGCTTACATAGTTCAAAAGCATTTTTATGAATTTGGACATTTTTTGTGCAAAGCACTTTCTCATTCAATATTAAAAATTAATTAATTCTAGTAATTTTAATAGCAGTCAAAGGTAAAATACTATTTTTAAAACACATTATCTTGGCATTAAATAAGTAAATAATAGTATTTTGAACTAGTTTTGCTGAGGAGCGGAATGTATTTAAAAAGGTTTACGAAAACGAACAAAAGTTTGCATGAGGGGTGCTAGGATGGCTCAGCCAGTTACGCGTCTGACTTCCGCTCAGGTTATGATCTCGCAGTTCATGAGTTCCAGCCCTGTGTTGGGTGCTGTGCTGACAGCTTAGAGCTTAGAGCCTGCTTTGGATTCTGCGACTACCTCTCTCTCTGCCCCTCCCCTGCTCTCTCTCTCTCTCTCTAATATAAACAAACATTAAAGTTTTTCTTTAAAAAAGAAAAATGTTTTCATGATTATGAAGTTGGAGACACATCATTCTTACCTCTTACTACGAAGTAGGCATTGTCCTTCCTACCAAATAGAGATGAAACCTTTCTTTTGTAGTTTTAAAATACCCCAGGTAAGGAGGAGAAAGGGAAGACAGTAACATGATAGAAAGTAATATGTATATAGCATAGTGAACTACACAGCCAGTGAGATGAAAGACAAAGCAGTCCAGTTTGATAAGTATAATAACTATATATTAAATATATGTGTATAATATATTACATATAGCTGCCTTCCATAGAAGGTCATTTGCCTATTTAAATTCAGGTAAATAAAAGCTAAGCAGAAAGAAGTAGCTGGAGTTTGCCACAATCTCCCAGAAATGGAAAGGAAATATTGGTATTCAGCTTTGTCAAGGGCATATGTTCCTGAAAAGAGAGCAAATGAGCCCAAATTTTGATAAACAGTCTTTTGGAGGCATGTGTCCCCAATGCAAGACAAAAGTAGCTAGAGTCAACAACAAAGATTTAGTGGTCATGTGGTGCAGGGGGGCTAGAGGTTGGAGTTCAGGCCTGGTGGAATGGGTCTGTTAAACACTTCTGGCTTTCATTTGACACGCGAAAGGGCACCATCTAAAAGAAAGAACAAACTAGCAAAAATCCCAGCCCAGACCATGTTAAAATTCTACTCAATAAAAATTAAGTCATGTATCCATATTCTATTTGCTTGCCAGGGAAAATTAAGTGTTCTTTTGGAGGAAGTTAACATTAGCGCTTTTCAGTGTTTGATACAACGTGTCTGGTATTTGATAAAAAAAATTAAAGGAATGCTGATGATCAAAACTCAAGAGAAAAACAGTAAAAATAGCCTCCCAGATATTGTGCTTAATGGGCATTTTAAAATAACTGTGATTAATGTGCTCAAAAATATACAAGGCAAGATAGAGAACTGCCCTAGAAACCTGCTAAAATACAGTCAAAGGAATAATGCACATTTGAAAATAATAATTGAGGGGCATCTGGGTGGTTCAGTCAGTTAAGCATCTGATTTTGGCTCAGGTCATGATCTCAACATTCGTGAGTCTGAGCCTCACATAGGGCTCTGTGCTGACAGCTCAGAGTCTGCAGCCTGTTTCAAATTCTGTGTGTCTCTCTCTCTCTCTGGCTCTCTTCTCTATCAAAAATATAGTAAGCATTAAAATTTTTAAAAAATAAAACATAAAAATAACAATGAAAATTTAATGATTTCATACATTATTTAATATTAGAAATCTTAACACGGAGGATTACAAGTAAACATCCAGGTTGAGGTACATAAATTACAAAGGATAGAGAAGGCAAGAAGGAAATGGAAAATATGGGGAATAATGTGAAGAATTAATATATGTTTAATTGTATTACAAAAAAAGAGTGGGAGAGATTAAATAAGAGCAATATGTGAAAAATTACTGAGAATTGTCTAAAAATAGCAAAAGACAGTAACCACCGATTTAGAAAGCTCTTCAGATCTACGTTAGATGACTACAAAGAAAACTCTTCCAGAAAGTATGAAAGAGAATACATTTTTAAAGTAATCAAAGAACAAAGACACATTATCTTCAAAGGGCCAAGAATGACATCTCAATTTCCAGTAGTGGAAGCAAGAACCCAGTAACCAATATTCCAATGGAGTGAAAGAAAATAACTACCAATTTAAAAGTCTATGCCCAGTAAAAATTACGTTTGGGGGAAGGAGAATAAACATATTTTTAGAAAACTAATGCCTGAGAATTTACTGCAGTGTTTAAGATTGTGTGGATTTGGTGATAGCTGGGATTTCAAATAAGCTCCATGACGTATTACTATATAATTATAAACATATTATTTAATCTCAAGAACATCAGAAATAATAGTAACTGGGGGTGCCTGGGTGGCTTAGTTGGTTAAGCATCTGACTTCTGCTCAGGTCATGATCTCACAGTTTGTGGGTTCAAGCCCCACATCAGGCTCTGTGCTGACAGCACAAAGCCCACTTTAGATCCTCTGTACTCTCCTCCTACCCCTTCCCTACTTACTCTCTTCTCTCTCTCTCCCTCTCTCTCTCTCTCAAATAAATAAATAAAACAAAATTTTTTTAAAAAAGGTAAGAATAGTACATGATAGATAAAAGTATGAAGATTAAATTGAGTACTTAGTACAGAACTTCATGTGCTAGCTGACATAATAAAATACCAATACATTTGAACTAAAATGTTTTATTATCTAGGTCACTGGATAGTCTGAATAGTTTGAACTATTCCTCAGACTCCTATTCCTGCTGCCTTGACATTCTTCAACCTGGAATACCTTTGCTCACTCCCCTCAACCCCAACTTCCCAAAGTTTATCCTTCCCTCAAGGTTAAAATAAATGTTGCATTACACCTGAATCTTGATTATTTCCTCCAGTATACTTCCCTCTCTCACAATTACTATTTTTCTTTATCTTTTACAGCACTTTTAAAGTATATAAGTTACTCATATACATAGTATATTTTCCATGTATTAGTGATATTTAAAAATATGTTGTTGTATTTTTCTCTAATATAAATATAAATGCAAAATGTAAATTATAAGAAGGCAGAGACTTAATCTTTTCTGTTTAGTTATCATCAGTATTTGTAATGCTGTCTTATAATTGACTAAACAAATATATATTAGAAAGTAAAATATATGATATTAATTGGTAATAATATAGTCATAGAGAATATTTTATTTATGAAGTTTCTAGATATTAAATAATTTCATTTTCATAATCAAATAAGGCTATTTTAGAATAATTTTAAATAACCCTTCAAATAAACATTCAACTAAAAACAAGCTCTACAAATAAGGACTGGAAATCCCAATAAAATAAAAATTGGACTAGTTCCATTATGTACAGTTTACATATTGAGATAATTATATTTGATTCAATCTTAGCCACAAAATTCATCTTATAAAATATGTCCTGTGTGAGACTTTCTTTTAGATTTCTGAAAATTTAGATATACACCAAAGAATAAAAATAACAAAAATTTCAAATTGTGTTCCTTTTCTACTCATTATTCATATCTAGGAAGAAGAACAAAGATTTATTTTTTCTTTAATAAACTTTTTAAAAATGAAGTAAAATTCAAAATATCTTCAGTCCTTGTAAGAATATCGAGCTCTGCCTGTTGACTTAAAGTCTGTTTCCATTTCATGTATTTTTAGTATTCATTTTAATCTATAAAGACTTAGAAAATTGGCTATGGACACAGACTGCTAAGTACTGGATTTAATGATACTCAGGATTAGATATAATACAGTAATATTTATTCTTAAAAACAAACAAAGCTATGTTAATATGATTTCTTTCAACCGCAGAAAGTGATTTAATTTGATGCTTTAGATCTAAAGTGATATAATATGTATTATTCTGACAGAAAGTTAATGGAATATTTAAAAACAATTTCTGGAAAAAGTTATAAATGCTGAATGTGATTGAACATATTTTGAAACAAGGCAATGAAAACACACGCTAAATTGAGTGATACTTTCAAGGCAGAACTGTTTAGAGAAACAGTTTCTTTAACTTGGAAAAATGTATCTTATGAAGAGAATGAAAGGCCATGTGTTAGGTGTAGATGTTGATAGGGCATAAATCAAACTATATTAACCTTTTAAAAACACTTTAAAGGAAATACAATCTTGTAAGAAGCTTAGTCATCATTTTCATGTAAAGAGTTTTCTGTTAATAACAAGAAAAGCAGATAAATACTTTAGTTCTTATTATAAATGAGGAAATGATATTAAGTGTAAATTTCCACTTTCATTACAATTGGTTTTCTTTGATTATAATTAATTCATTATAATTTAGTTCTCTTTTGGAATGTTCTACCTTAATAAACTATTGGCAATCCTTTCCAAAAGGTTTTTTTACCTTTAATATTCCCTCTCTCCCTTCTTCCCTCCCTTCCTTCCTTCTTTCCTCCTTCCTGTGCTGACTTGTCAGAGCCTGGAGCAGACTCTGGATTCTGTGTCACCCTCTCTCTGCCCCTACCCCACTCATGCTTTGTCTCTCTCTCTCTCTCTCTCTCTCTCTCTCTCTCACTCTCTCTCTCTCACTCAATAATTTAAAATAAATAAACTTAAAAATAAATAAAATAAAGAAAGTTAAAACTAGACTAAAAGGGCTTAGGTTACCAGTACCAGGATCAAATTCTTTATAGATACTACAGCTACCATGATAAAATAATTCATCCACCATCAGACACATTTCCAGTATCATGAATACTGCCTTCCATATTGACTCAATTTGACAACTGGAGATAAAGTATATTACCTAAAGCTTTATTCCCAGGACATATATAATATTAAAGAATGCAAAAACCATAATCTTCTGAGAGACCATCACAAACATAAAGATGCCGTACTATGAATGCAATTCTGCTAAAGATAGTGTAGATGTTTGGGACAATTACTTTCAGGTCTGAAAGTCAAATGACAATGACAATGCAAATGTGCCATAAACTAAATATCACTTTTACCCTCTGTCAGGCTCTTCCTAAAATATTTCACAAAGATATTAGATAGCTCCTTTTCTTGTGCTCTATTTTCTGGCACATTAGAGAGCCCACAAAATTTTACACCTTTTATTGTTCAAATCTGTGTTAAACATTAGATTATTTGGCCCAGTGGTTTTGAAAATTTTGTTAATTTTAAGTAAGAAACCTTCATAGAGACATAATTTCCTAGGGTGTGAAAAGAATTAAAGCAACTTAAATCAGATCTGCTCTGACTGATGCAAGGAAAGGAAGCCCAAAGCCCTTCCCATTTAGCTGTCTTAACCACCCTCTCTTGCTATCTGCCCGAGAACGTCATTAACACAGAGTCTCAAGTCACAGATTGAAAAACACTGACCCATCCAACCTACTTTATTTTATAATGAAGAAACTGAACTCATGTATATCAAATTAACTTCTCAAGCTACTATGACTAGCTGATGGGAATACTGGAATTAGAACTCCTGTCTCTTGACTCCCAGTCCATCCAAAGTTTTCATACCACAAGTGTGGAACTCAGAACCAGACAGCAACCCCAAAGAAAATGGGCATCTAAAAAATTAGAAAAGTAAGCTAGATTATTTCACAGCAGCAGAAGCACGTACCAAGCAAATAATGCTTATTTCCATATTGTTTTAGATAATTTCCAATATTGTCTTGATTAGATCATGTTATCATTTAGTGAAGTGAAAAAAATAATGAACATAAGATAATATAAAGATATTTTGAACATGTTTTTCAAGCTATTTTGGTTGTTTTATGTTTTATAAAATTTTGGCTCTTGATAATATATTTACTTTATTAGGATTTTTATTTTTAGTTTTATAAGATTAGGTAGGGGTTTTCTTTAGGTTTAAACAGAAAACATTTATGTGCAACACTATTATGTATATGTACATATATAATACATTGCACATAATTATAGATACATCTAACATATATGATAGATGCATATATATCATAAATTCTACATTATATACATATAATTGAATTTAATGCCATCTGAATCTGTCAACTTATTTCCAGAGTTAAACCTTCAGCAAATACCACATATTGTAGTGTTTATGTATTTTTTCCCTTTTTTAAACATAATTATTTCCTAGTAATTGCCAAGAGGAATTCTAGCACGTCACCGTTAGGAAGGCACTGATTAGAGGATCATGAGGTAAACTGGCTTTGTCTCTCATGACCTTAACAATTTGAATGCTTTGTATAATCTATAGGTTATAGTTCCTTGATGCTGAAAAGTCATCTTTGTGATAGAAATCGGTAGTAAGAAGGGTGGAAAAAGAACTCAGCCACAGGTGTAATGCAGAAAGCAGAGGGCATGAAGGCCTAGGATGGTGTAACAATGCTGAGAAAAGATTGAACTACAATTTCAAATATCCTTCCAATCCAATAATAATTCCGAAAAGCAAATGTGTTGTTCTCAAATTTAATAAATTATGAAAAGAAGCATTTTGGAATTTAATGTTATTGATTTAATCACTACTCCCCCTTCTCCTCAGGATAATTAGACATAGGTATTCCTTTCTTCCTTTCCTCCTCCTTTCCCCTTTCCCCTTTCCCCTTTCCCCTTTACTTTCCCCTTTCCCCTTTCCCCTTCCCTTCCCTTCCCTTCCCTTCCCTTCCCTTCC
>NC_043706.1:56443874-56465470 GCF_006229205.1 Suricata suricatta
GTTACATATAGGCTATAGAGCCACTCACCTAACTTGGTTATTACTGGTCTTAATTTTTAAATCAATAAAATTAAACCAGGTGATTCTTACCAATTATTTCAATCTTAAATTGATCATGTTTTTAATGCTTTATTTACATTACGTAGAAGAGCCAGATATTAACAAAAATAGTCTCTCTATTGTGCCATGCATTCCCATAAGTTGTCTGAACAACTCCTAGTCATTTGTTAATTCCTGTTTAACAAAATTAAGGTCTGAAATGACAGCTGGAGACACAGTAAGTGGTTTATAATGCACAGGTTTTTTTTTCTTAGAAGAGACATTACTAAAGTTTGTCTTTTGTTTCCAATTCCTTACACAGGCTTATAAGGCAAAATATAGTTTTAGAACACACAGAAAAAAATGTTTTATTATGTTACAATAATTAGTAGTTATTAACCAAGAAAATAAGAGAAATTAGTTGTAATGTGTTTTAATGAACAAAATCAATAGCCATTGTCATATACAAAAAGGAAGCAGAGTTCTCATGGTGAAATTTTGACTTGTGATTTGAAGTTTACAAATATTTTTCCATATAATTTATTTTATTCTGTTTCTGTAATATTTTTAATAAAAGGAGTAATCAAAGTAATTTTGTATGAAGTATATGGAATCTCTACTTAGTTTACTAGTTACTTACTATCAATTATTTCTTCACTGATGTAGATCCCAGGTGATCTAATGTAGATTTTCATATACCTTTCTCTTTTCCAATATATCTTTCACATAATTAAATGCTTGTTTTTACAAGTATTTAATCTACAAATCTAAATCTGTCTCTAGAAACTTTGATGTCACAAAATATATTAATGCCCTCTCACATTTTGCATTTTTCAACTATTGATTCAGAATATAGTCCTGTAAAAACAACCTTCCCAAAGAAACAATCTGCTGTTAATCAATGCATTTGTTGTTGCAAGTTATCAATTACACAAAGATATTTTGGCATAAAATGAGAGGGGTCCCATTGTGATCGCCTGATGTGAGTGAACAAGAATAGTACATGAGGATCAATTACTCTCCCATACTGCTGATACATAGATATAAAAACATAAATGTATGCATATAAAAATTCCTGGTTAAAATACTCAGTGGGTACACAGGAGCTACATTGGTCACCCCTGAGGCAACTACAAGCGAACAATGATACTAAAAAGATTCATGCTTCTTTGCTATAGTGGTACAAGTCCCAAAGAATTTATAAGATGTTTTCACATATTGTTTTCATTTTATTATGTTTTTTAACCTCGCACCCTTCTCCATCTGCCAATGCCAATACCACTTTTCACGGCTCACTAGGCTCAAGTTGCAACTCAACTTTTGTTTTCTGTCCGTATGTCATTGAACAATTTACTTAACCTATCTCTTATTTTAAAAACTGGACTGAGAACAGAATTATTTGGGAGATATAGTTTTGAAGGGTTTTTGTATACTCATAAGTTAAAAATCCATTATACTTCGGTTATCATTATACTTATTTCATTGTTCATTCTCTGAGCACTGTGAAACCAGGAGCCTTGAGTTCTCGGTCCTCACCTCTACCGAGGCACAACCACAGCCAATCTCATAACCAAACTTTATCTCTCATTTCCCCTAAGTCATTTTCAACCTCCAAAACCTCAAATTATGATATTCCCAATTTTTGACACCATCTCTTATACTCTTGTCTCTTCTAATGCTTTGTTTCCATTCTATTTGCTATTTTACTCTTATCAATACTCCTCACTTAAGTACCTCTGTTCTCCAAGTATATTTGACCAGATCATTAGTTCTTTCTTTACTTCCCAGATTAAAGATTATCATATAGCATTCCCAAAACAGGATACCTACACCACTTGATATGTAAGAATTACAGTTTTACTTTATCATAATATTTATTTATCATTACTCTAAATTGTATTCAAAGAATAGAAAAGTTCATCAACTACTGAATACATTACTCGAGAAAAAATTTATTTTTAAAAAAAGATTGAGTTGATATAAGTGGTGTAATAATTTGTGGCAAAATAACAAATTTCTCTAATTTTAATTAGCTGACTGATGCTGAAAATTACACGTCTCTTAGATACTCTATTAATATACTCAGGCTTATGTGAATAACTTTTCTCATGTAGTTTAAAATACTCTGAACTGTGGTGTGTGTGTGTGTGTGTGTGTGTGTGTGTGTGTGTGTGATTCTGATTGGTATCCTACAGACAATATTCTTCCTTTGCAAAAATTCTTTAGGTTTTGTAAGCTAATATTCTGCCTAAGAAGACTACATTCTAAAGACGGTTATAACAAGTATTTTAGTTATCTATATTTATGACCAACGCCAGATATATTTTTCAGTTATTGTAAGTTAAAAATAGGAATACATTGGGCACCTGGATGGCTCAGTGGGTTAAGCATCTGGCTTCAGCTCAGGTTATGATCTTCAACTCTTGGGTTCAAGCCCTGCATCTGCTTCTCTACATTCAGTGCAGAGCCTGCTTCAGATCCTCTGTCTCCTCTTTCTCTGTCCCTCACCCACACTTTCTCTCTCAAAAATAAATAAACATTAAAAAATTGGACTCCATTAGTGAAAATATTATTCGATACCTATACTGATAAAATATTTCAGAGACATACCTAAAATATTTTAGAAACATCCCTTGCTCCTTCATGACCAGGTGTAGTGAGCTCTGTAGACTGCAACCACAGAAATGCTAATCCTGGTTAAATAAATTACCCTGTGCTCCTTTTCTTGTTGAGAAGTTTTCCATTCCCATGTCCCTGAAATGAGTCCAATGGCTGGAAATCCTGTCACAATTGCCTAAGGGAAGGTCTAATGCAAGTAATTTCTGAGACTAGCAAAAGAGAGAGAATGGGGACATCATTAATTTAAGAAATTCCAGAATCATAACATAATTCAACCTGGCTTGATTTTATTATCACCCAGTAGTATAGAAGTGATAGAGGTAACTCTCATCTATTTCTAACTATTTGTAGCTATGGGGACCTATCAAGAAAATTGTACTTGGTATTTTCAAACAGATTTCAAGTTCACTTTCCAAATCTTTAGGTACTATTTCTGTTCACTCTTTGTCAAATGATCTCAATAGAATTTCTTTTATACCATAATTCCATTGAAGGATTTGTCATTTACAACACATAAAACACCAGTGAGAGCAAAGTATTATTAATAATATTAGAAAACAACTAATTTAAACTACATATGATATACTGTTATATCATATTTTTGTTAATCATACTCCTTTTATATTAGTTGAAACATGCATGAATGTACTTTATACAAAAGAGATTATCACTTTCTCTTAAAAAGCTTAATAAATGAATTTTACAAAGTCTGATATCTAGTAACTGCTCAATAAATTTTATGTTTTATAATTATTATTACTATTAATACAGATTCTTAATATAGATACTTCTAAAAACTTGAAAACTAGATTATATCATTTGACACTTAAAATGGAAAAAATAATTTTCTTTAGTGAGTTATTAAGTAAAGCTTTAAATATATGTATTCATACAAATTATAATTTTATTTCTATAATTTAATTTGGAAATAATTATTATTTCTAATATCTCTCTTCTTTTCCTCTAAAGACATTTATAGTGTGTTTATAATGAAATACCTAGTTGGTGTTCTTTATTCATTAAAGAAAAAATATCTCTCAGGCACCTGTGTGGGGATCCTCCCTCTCTCTCTGCTTCTCCCCACTGCTCACATTCTCTCTCTCTCAAAATAAATAAATAAACCCCCAAAAGAAGAAAGAATGTAAATCTCAACTTTGCCAACTGATTTCATTGAACTGCTACATGTTTTGTGTTGTTATTAAAATAATTTATCAAAAGAAAATCTTATGTTAAATCATAATAGATATATTTACTTTTGTTTCCCTTCCACTGAGACTATTCAGATGTGATAATTTTATTCAACATTTGTTAATAAAATATTTTATATTTGGCAAGGTGAATGTTTGGGAAATTTCTCATCATAGTGATTACCACTAGTAAACAATTCCCCAAAACATGAGCTTTATCCATTGCTCCAGAGCAGATGCAAAGAAACATAAAATTAGCACTTTTCCCTAAGAAACAAGGGCATGGAAAGTTTATATTAATAACATTAATAACAGTTGAGCTCACTGAAATGAATTCTATATAAAACTATCCTCATGCTCAAGATTAACAAATCAATGCTATTAAATCATTTCATCATAATATTGACAAAGAAAAACACAAGAGAAAATTCACAATGTTTCTTTAAATTCTGCAAATATTTACTAAAAGCATATGATGTTAGTGGCATTCTAGGTGTTTTTGATACTTCAGTGAACAGAACAGACAAAATATTTGCCTGAAAATTACTATTATGTTCACATAGGACCATATACTTATAGTATTGACTACAAATAAGGATACCTATTGTCTGTAGGTCTTTTTGTATAAAATGTTGCATGTATTATAGTTCATGTAATGTGGGCTCCATTGGGAGATTCTAGGAGAGAATCGATTTCCTTGCCTTTCCACTTATAGAGCTGCTTCCAAAACTCCTGGACTTACAGCCCCTTCCTTTATCTCTAAAGTCAGCACTGTAGCATGGTGCTTTAAACCTTACACTGCCTCCCTCTGTCTCCTCAGAGGGTACTGGTCATACATGTAGGGCCCACCCACATAATCTAGCACAACTACCTCATCTCGAGATACTGAATCTAATCACATTTGTGAACTCTCTCTTACCAAATAAAGTAACTTTCACAGTTCCAGGGATTAGGTCCTAGGTATCTTTTTCTTAAGTCTACTCATTGTCCATCTGCTTACCCTCTGGAATTCTTTTCATGGAGGTAGCCTTCTAGTTAACACATTAAAAAATAGATTTCAAATTAAATAGATTCCATTACATTCTTAACTACCATTCTATTAAGTCTAATAAAATATTTTTTTTAATTGTATAATATTTCTATTTTTAAATCGTTCTTTCTAGTTGCCTACCCCTACCTTATTACTGGGCTATTATGTTTAGCATCAGTTATGGTATCTCCTTTCTAAGTAATTTACATGTCTCTGACCATATTTGTTCCTACTTCATAGTAGCCAGAATTACCTTTCTAAAAATAAAACACAACCAAGTTACTCAGTTCTTGAAAAAGACCTTGGGGACTACTACTATTTATGGAAAAAAAATCTGAACTCTATAGTTTTGAATAAACTGTCCTCCCTATTCTAACCAAAACTTCAGTCCCCTTTTTTTTTTAACCCATTCACATCTTTCTTTTCTTTTTTTTTAAATGTTTTTTATTTACTTTTGAGAGACAGAGACAGTGTGATCAGGGGAGGGTCAGAGAGAGAAGGAGATACAGAATTGGAAGCAGGCTCCAGGCTCTGAGCCAGCTGTCAGCACAGAACCCATCATGGGGCTTGAACCCATAAACTATGAAATCATGACCTGAGCCGAAGCCAGACACTTAACTAACTGAGCCACCCAGGCGCCCCAACCCATTCACATCTTTCCACAAGTATACCAAATATTCCAAGTGCAAAAGAAATACCACCATTTTATAAGCATGTGATATAGAATTAACTTCAATCAATACTTTGCTTGACAAGCTCTTATTTATCCCTCAAGAGGGCAGACTGAACTTCATTAAGACTTGTTCCTTTGGTAATGTAGAAATAATGACTACTCCATCCTTGGGTCTCCACATTAATTCATATTTCTTTTATGCCATTTGTGTGGTATTTTTTTTTATAACTTTCTCTCCTCAGTGTGAATTTGAGTATGTGGGAAATACTGTGCCCAGATCATTTTTGGGTCCCCAGAAACTAGAGTTTGGCAGGAAGGAGACACTCTACAAATGTGATTAATTGAATGAATGAGGCCTTTAGAGGCAAGTGAGAAAAACTAGTGCCTGTAACAATGACATAACTGATGAACACTTCTCCTCTCTTAAGATACTATTATATATTAAATTAGTTCTCTCTTCAGAAATAATCATTAATTAAACATGAAATTAACTCGTTTCTGTTTTTACTCCTTATTCAGAAACAGTAAAATACAAACATGCATATATGCATATGTACATATACACATATACATGTATATGTAAAACATAAATACATATAAAACATAGATATACAACATACACAAATTTATATATATAATAAAAAGTTATATATGTGTGTGTGTAATATATATATATACATATATATGTATGTATGTATTAAAACATTTGCTGAAACATACATTTGGGCTGCCAAGTTTTCCTTGACTGTAATTTTAAAACTACTCAGCAATACATTTATATAGATTTTTTTACTGCCTGCAAATTATGGTGATTTTATATTTCCCAAAACTGTTCTTCTTAAATGAATAATTATGCTGCTAAATTATTCAAACTATATTTATATGAATTCTTTCATTCACATATTAAATAAAGGAACATGTTTGCAGGTTTCTCTGATTTTAAAATTTCTGTATACTCACTTAAATATATCCTTCTCAATCTTTTTTATGGAAGTATAATTAACATAAGTGTTACTTTGGTTTTAAAGGTATAATATAATGATTCAACAATCCCATACATTGATCTCAATCAATCTTTCTTTTTGAATTATTGTTTTCAATAAGAGTGAGGATTGCTTCTCAGCCTTTGGGCTAAGATCAAGTGTAGTATCTGTTCTTATCAGTTCAAAAAGAGTGAGGGGCTGCTTGCTTTGCACAGAGGCTCCAAGCAATATTTTGTCTGTTTGTTTGTATTTTGTTATTGTTTCCTACACAACAAAATAATCACATCATATAGCTGCCCAATTTAGCATCTCAAATTCTATGTACTAAAGTCTGGGCTGCTTAGCTAATGTTTACTTTCTTTACTAGTCAGCACCATTGGCTGTTGTGGGAACTCTGGTGTATAACTCAGCCTCCTCATCATATCTGAAGCTCTCTTAACCCCTGTTTCCTGGAGTATTAGCAGTTGACAGTCCATAGCTGAGTCCTTTCCTAGGATTTGTCCTTGCCTTAAGGGAGCTGCTTTGTCCAATTTTATGCCACTCTCTCCAAGTCACAAAGTAGCCTACAAACAATTATTGGTTTATACAAAAGTACAAAGACCAAGCTTATTGGCCTCAATAAGAGATTTCTGAAGGGGTAACTCAGTTTAAGCACTTCCTGTGGGACTGTCTAAAATCTCTGTTACAACCACACCATTGCTAAAATTGTCTCTTGTCTATTTCTCTGTCCTCGCTCCTTTATAGATATTGTTCCCTAAGTATTTCACAACAAACTCTATAAAAAATGATATCCTTTCTATAAAAAGTCTCCTGGGGAATTCCATCTAAAAGATTTGGAGCCAGGAGTGGTGTAGCACATGAATTGCAAAATGGCCTTTGAAGCTAGGTTGTCTGAGAGTCAGCTGGGAAAGAGAACTCTGCCAGTGGCTGTAGGTGTAGTGTGGACAGTCCAAAGCATGGTATAGATATGTGAGTATTACTAGCTGGGAACTGCCCTGGAATAATTGGCAGAAGGGAACATACTGGCATGCAGTATTACAGGCACTTATAGTGGAAGTATGTCTTAACCTGGAGGCCGGGTCCACGTTCCTTCACTGAGGCGCCAATTGTCTTAACCGGAGCCAGGTCCCGGTCGCCGGTACCTGTCTCGTCCACCCTGACCGGCAGGGCGGAGAGTCCTCGTGGGTTCTTTTCCTGAGGGAGGGAGAGAAAGGGCAGGAAAAGGGACGCACAGACAGTAAAGACACAACTCACGTTTCCGATCAGGCAATAAAGAGAGAGAGAGCGAGCTTTATTTAGAAAACTGTTTCTTATAAACGTTTCAAGGCGGGGAAACAAGGCAGCTGACCCAGGTCAGTTGCTAGGAAACAGGGTCAAGGGATTAAGACTGGAGTAAAAAAGGAACCGGACTAAAGTGTTCTAGCACCGCGCCTGAGGGGCTGAAGCTACCCTGCCTGCGGGCGGTTGATCTTTGATCTTCTGGCTTCTCCTCTGGCAGGGAGTGGCGCTCCCCTGCCTATTTTTGTACCTCCCCTCAGGGAGTGACATATCCGGCTAGCAAATGGCCAAGCAGCTGAGATCTTTGCCGCTCCCCACAGAGGTAGAAGTCATCAGAATAAGGGAATCAAGCAGCTCTTGCTAAGTTTAACTGATACATTGAAAAAACAAAGACAAATTCGGGTGAATAATAATGAATAATAACACTTTTTTTAAAAAAGTAAGAGTGAGGAGATGCTGGGAGCCATTTCTGAAGTAAGGCAGGTCTGCAAGGCCTCCCACCTTCAGACTGCAACAATGTCTACACCCACCCACCCCTACTCAATTTCTGCTTAAGCACTGACCCCCAAGGCACCTGACTGACTGATATCAGGAGTGACTTGCCTTCTTATGCTAAAAATATGTGAATTGTACCTTATGAAAAAACTTGTTACAGGAATTTCTTCTTTTGTGATTATAGGAGCAAATACTGCATTTCTCAAGAAACCTTATTGACCCCTGCTCACAACTAACTCTTGCCTTTGCTATGCTAAAAACACAGGCTTGTATTTAAATGCTAAAGATCCCTTCCTTCCCCATGTGATAAGCATCTTCTCCTACTTCAATCATTATTGATAAAGGTTATGCATGAGTCTTCCACCAATCTATGTTCTGGGAAATTTTTACATACCAAAGAATTTGTCATAAAAAATCATTGTCTAAGGCAATTGCCACTTCTGTTTTGTACCCATATATTTTTTTAAATAAATAAAGCTGATTCTCGTGTCAGTGCAGAAGTGCCTGCCTTGTGATCAAAAAGAAGCCAAGGCTTACTCTCTCCCTTTCGCTGACACTGTCCATCCTTCAGGGAAGCCTGGACCTGCTGGAGCTGGACTCCGGCAAGGAGATCTTTTTGGAATCTTATAAAGAAGCTCTTATCTCCTGCAGTTGGAGAGCTGTAAAAACTGAGAAGCAGGACCAGGACTTAATTACAAGAGCAGGAGTGCCCTAACCCCTCTGGAAGGCACTAGCATTGTAGAAGAAGTCACCCTCTCCCTTTGTTTGAGGATGACACAGAGATCAAGGTCTTGCAAGATAACATGCATCTGCCTTCCACTAGGATTTAGCCCTCCCCAGCTGTAGGTGTGAAGATTATAGGACAAGACTTCCAGAACATATCTTCCATCATACAGAGGTCGTTGGCCTGTCTTGACACTTAACAGAAGTAGTAAAAGGTATATGCAACTGTACCAACAGTAGGGTCTCAAAGGCCTAGTAGAATCTCACCTTGGAACCACACAGTTGTGACCCTCGGGGTTTCCTAAAGCCTCTAAGCCTTCCTATTATATAAAGTTACTATAGAATGTTTTAATAGTTAAATAATGTATCTGTGACTTCATTAAAGTAACTCTTCGTATAGTAAAAATCCGATACCTATTAACTACAAATATTAACATTAGGAATTACAGATCTTACTTCTATGTCATGCTTTTATAGTCAAAAGTCCATGTTCCCAATTCATCTCTAATTTATATACATCAAAATTAAATGAATGAGTTATTGAGAAAAATTGCTAGTTAAAAAATTGTAGCCACTTCAATTATTAAAGATGTTCCATATACCAAGTATCAATTTAAAAATGATACTATATAATAGTGATCAGTCTTTATTAACTTATACTACATATATATATATACACACACACACACACAGACATTGGCATATAATACATATATGTATATAAATGTGTAATATATACATTTAATAGTATATATGTTATATAACATATGTACTGCTACACACACACACATATATAGTGTCATTTTCATAGAAGGCATGAATAACTAAGGGTTTTCTTTCACAAAATACATCTGTAGGAAGGTCAGTCCTTCATAAAACAAGCCCAAAGAAAAGGCATCTTGTTCATTCATTCACTTACCAGATATTTACTGATTCCTTGTGGGGAGCAGCAAAGATCTCAGCTGCTTGGCCATTTGCTAGCCGGATTTGTCACTCCCTGAGGGGAGGTACAAAATAGGCAGGGGAGCGCCACTCCCTGCCAGAGGAGAAGCCAGAAGATCAAAGATCAACCGCCCGCAGGCAGGGTAGCTTCTGCCCCTCAGGCGCGGTGCTAGAACACTTAGGTCTGGTTCCTTTTTTACTCCAGTCTTAATCCCTTGACCCTGTTTCCTAGAAACTGACCTGGGTCAGCTGCCTTGTTTTCCCTGCCTTGAAGGCTTTATAAGGACAGTTTTCTCAATAAACTCTCTCTCTTTCACCTGATCGGAAACCGTGAGTTGTGTCTTTACTGTCTGTGCGTCCCTTTTCCTGCCCTTTCTCTCCCTCCCTCAGGAAAAGAACCCGCGACAACTCTCCGCCCTGCTGGTTGGGGTGGACGAGACAGGTACCCCCCAATGTGCTCCCGGACCCGGCCTGGCCTCCGGGTTACGACAATTCCTTTTTATGTTTTTGGTGCTAAGCATACAACAATCAATAAAGTCACTACTCTGAGGTCACAACACCCTGAGGCTCACACTGTATTAGGAAGAAAGGGAAGGAAAAAACACACACACATGCACACATACACACAAAATGTGTATATAAAATCACCAGAGCCAATGATATGAAGAGAAATTACTTGGCATTGAGAGTGACACAACACATAGTTAACAAAAACAAATAATTTAGCTTGGAGTGTCATGTGATATTTTTTTATCACACTTTATGGTACCAAAGTTTATTTCTCTCTGTAAGAATCCCGAGGGAAGGGATTATGTATAGTTTACCATTTTGTCTTCAATTAAGAGTACAACATTTTGTGCCTTGAATATATTTGATTGGGTGTACTAACAAAGCTTGCAAACCAAACTGAGAACACATAACAGTAATTCAGGAAACATTTGTTTGACTATAAATAGTTTTAAATTCTGCCCTTGGTCTTGAAGATACACACTGATGTACAATTGCAGAAATCAACTAATGAAAAATTATTATTTTGCAGTATTATCAGTTCTTTTTATAAATACATGAATTATTTCTCTTTTTTAATCTTTATTTTAGTAAAGTTTATTTATTTTGAGACAGAGAGAGAGAGAGATTGTGCAATATGAATGAGCAGGGGGACAGCAGAGAGAGTATCCCAAGCAGGCTCTGCGCTGTCAGCATAGAGCCATTCGTGGGACTGGATCTCATGAGCCATGAGATCATGACCTGGGCGGAAATCAACAGCCAGATGCTTAACTGACTGAGCTACCCAGACACCCTAATCATTTCTCATTTTTAAAATGAGCTTGACTATAATTTTCTGAGTGAAAATGATGAAATGCTTTTTGTAAATCTATACATGGATATGTTAAATCAAAATAGGAGACAGAATAAAGCATATAGAAAAATAATTTCTCTTTTCAAAACCAAATCGAGTCTTATATAACTGTAGAGAACAAGTATACATGGAGGAAAGTATAATAACAGTAGCACAAAAAAAACTTTAGCACTTAATTTCATGAGCTTTTTAAGAATTCCTATGCACATTAACAACATATTTAAGTTCTTAAAAACATTTATTTAGATTATTTTTTCTAAAGACTGAGGGCACAAGTAGACAAGGGGCAGAGAGAGAGAAAATCCCAAATCCCAAGAGGGGCAGAGAGAGTGAGAGAGAATGATAAAGAGAGAGAAGTGGGGCATACCTGAGGTGGGGCTTGTGCTCACCTGAAGAAGCAGGGCATGAGCTTACCCGATGTGGGGTTTGAACTCCTGAACTGTGAGATCATGACCTGAGGCTAAGGGAGATGGTTAACAACTGAGCCACCCAGGCACCCTATTTAGATCTTTTTCTAAAAATTACCTTAAGGAACAGCTAGAGGCATTGATTCAGAAGTTATATAGAGAGCCTAAAACCCAAGCAACAGAAACAGAGTCTGGCTAAATTAACCAAGACAATGAGAAATGTGGCAGGAGATTAGAATTTATTTGAAGATTATTTGTTAACTTACTTAAAATTAAGTAAGGGAGAGTAAGTGCCTCATAATGTAAAATCCAAGGCAACCCCTATGATCTCAAAATGTTATCTTTGGCTGCTTGATCAGAATCATCTGAAGTGCTTATAAAAACAAGGATTCCCAGGCCCAACCAGGATTACTAAATCAGAGAATCTAGAGAAGGCCTCCTCATATTTGCTTTAGAACACCATCATGAATGAGACTGATGTCTTCTAGTATTAGTCGTTACAGTGACTTTGGTACAATACTCCAAATGCTGTTTTTCTACTGAAGTCAAACATTTGAAGACAGAATTGTACTTTCTTCTCCCAAGTGGCAGAGCAGTGTCTGCACTCTTCTTTTCTCTTATATGATAGATATTACATTCTACTTTAAATCGTCATAACTTGGGGGCCTCAGGACGGCTCAGTTGGTTAAGTGTCTGACTTAGGCTCAGGTCATGATCTGGCACTTTGAACCCCACAACAGCCTCTGTGCTGACAGCTCAGAGCCTGGAGCCAGCTTCAGATCCTGTTTCTCCCTCTCTCTCTGTCCCTCCACAATTCAATCCTGCCTTTCTCTCAAAAATATATAAACATTTAAATAAATTTTTTAATGCTTTAATTTGTGTGAACATCATACTCTTTTCTCATAATTACCTAAGCTTATTGAGACTACCAATATCATCTTCTGAGTCTGTGTATCGCCTACAGCACAAAGAACAAGGAGTTTTAATGTATACATCTTTAAAAAATATGAATTGAATTGAAATTAATTTCACATACAGGGTGATAGTTTTGGGGGATAAGAACACAGTGTTGAGTAGACATTTTGGTGTTCATATGGGTTTAAAATCATTAAAATTAATTCCAAAATTTGTTGGTTGATTTTTTGTAAGAGAAAAATAATATATAGCAGACTCAGACTAAGACTTACTTGAACTGCGGTTTGCCAATGAATAAAAGGCAGAAGCAATAATTTTGTCTCTCATATATTTTGGTAAAACATGCCAAGTCCCCAAATCTTTTTATTTCTCTGAAAATGACATCTGAAATTGATTAGGTCAGTAGCTGCACATATTTTATTGTCATTTAGCTTCTCAGCCTGATAGCTATCTGAGAATTTCTAAGACTGATTAAAAAGTGTACCACTTATTGAATAAGACATAACAATGATAATTTTGTTTCTGGCAACACCCATCGGTATTAGCTTGTGTCTAAAAATTCGTTATTTTCCAGATTCCCTTATAAATCAGTTCTTTATAGTACACGACTATACATAATGTATAATTCAGGATTCAAAGCAACAGTTTGTCCTGTCTATGAAACAATTTAAGCAACATTTCCCCAGAGGAAAGACCTCTGGTTATTTGGAAACTGTATGTGTTTATAAAATGTGAGATGAAGACATCTGTTGGGATGTTCTTTTTTGGTTTTAAATGTGTTTCTTTCTTTATTGTAATTCAGACTTCCACATATATTGCATTCATATGAATACATTGTCCTCTAAAAAAAACACGTCTTGAAGAACTGATCATTAACAAATGGTCATATGCTGCAAACATGTTTTGGGTATTATGCGTATCTGTTGCATATAAATGAAGGCCAGATAAAATTATAAAGTACTTGTAGTAAATTCTTGTTAAGTGTATTATGCTGGATAAGCTCTTAAAAATACCTCCTTTTGATTTTCCTACTTCATAAATTATATTTCAATTTGTTAAGCAATTAACAATTCAGTAATACTTATCTTTAAAATAGATTTTATGTTAAACACATACCTAATTTATTGGTACTAAATATTATATTAAGATTTGGAGGATATCTGTAATTAGGACCTTTTATAAAAATAGACTTGATAAAATATTTAAAATAATGTTTTGAGTAACCTCTATAGATAAATAACTGCATTAACTTCAGGTGATTTATTTAGTTATGTATTTTGAGAGAGAGAGAGAGAGAGAGAGAGAGAGAGAGAGAGAGAGAGAGAGCACATGAGCAGGGGAAGGACAGAGAGAAGAAGAGAGAATCCCAAGCAGGCCCAGTGCGGAGCCCAACACAGGACCAAACTCAGGAACCATGAGATCATGACATGAGCCTAAACCAAGAGTTAGAAGTTTAACCAACTGAGCTACCCAGGCACACCTCAGATAGCATTTCAAAATAAACTACTTAAAGTGAAAATAATAGTTGGCTACCATTACAGTTATTAAATGATGTCATTATAGTGATATACATGAATTTTTAAAGGGAAAGAAAAAAAGATAAGACTACAAATAATTATTACTGAAAAGGAGGTGACAGTGAAAGTAGTCATCAATTTGGACATGTTTCGTTCTATCAAATGGCCACTTTTGCAGGGATGTTTCTTGGCAGGGTCTTAAAAATCAGTATGTAGTGAATATAAAGTAAGGCATATTTAAAATGGCATGACTTATGATTTTATAGTATTGACCTAGTTTATAATGCAAAACCCTAATTTTAGCATAATCATATTTGTCAACTATTATTTATTATATATTATGAAATCCTTCTCCATTCATGTGGAGACAAAAGAGAGGTACGATTCTGTCACTAATGTGTTTCAGGGATTATGACATAACCAATGTGAAATTAAAACAAGATGTAAATACATTTTCCTACATTTATAAATAAAACTTTTGTAGTAAGTTCATTAATATCATAAGTTTCCAAATTGTGGAAAACTTGGCAAAGCTGGTATAGGTAGAGATAGGTGACTATTTCCTTTGGAAAAGAAGAAGAATCACAATGACTTTCCTATGGCACTGAATACAGTAAATCTGATTGGGAGATATATTACACTTTGTACTGATGAGTACACTGTTGTACACTTTGAGTTTTTTGAGGGGCTAAGAATTTAAAGAGAGAGGTTCATAAATAAGGATGTCTCTCTATAGGCTGAGTTGAAGCTGTCCCATTAAAGTTAATATATGGTCCCAGAAGAGCATCTACAATAAAATCACCTTGATTAGCAGTACAGAATAGTGAAGAAAGTTCACTAATGTCAAATATTCGGTATCAAATAATCCAGGCTTGTCATCCACTGTGGTATTCTGTGTGAGAACATGACTCAGCAGCAGAAAAGCAAATTCAAATCATGCCAGTTGTAAAGGAAAAATCAAAGCCAAATCCACTGTAGATGGAAGAAGAAATTCTGCTGGGAGCCATTTCTGAAGTAAGGCAGGTTTGCAAGGCCTCCCACCTTCAGATGGCCACCAGCATCTATACCCACTCAACCCCCACTCAATTTCTGCTTGAGCACCGACCCCCAAGGCACCTGACTGACTGATATTAGGAGTGACTTGCCTTCTTATGCTAAAAATATGTGAATTGTACCTTATGAAATAACTTGTTATAGGAGTTTCTTCTTTTGTGATTATAGGAGTAAATGTTACATTTCCTGAGAAAAATTGTTTATCTTCCCCTTGAAAAACAGGCTATTGACCCCTGTTCACAAAAGAAGTAACTTTTGCTTTGGCTATGCTAAAAACATTGCCTTGTACTTAAATGCTAAAGACACCTTCCTTCCCCATGTGATAAGCATCTAGTCACGTACTTCAATCACTATTGATAAAGGTTATGCATGAGTCTTCTACCAATTGATGTTCTGGGAAATTTTTACATACCAAAGAATTTGTCATCAGAAATCATTGTCTAAGGCAAATGTCACTTCCGTTTTATACCTCATACATTTTTTCTTTTTTTTTTTTTAATTTTTTAAATTATCCTCTTTTATTTTTTTAAATGTTTTTAATGTATTTTTTTGAGAGACAGAGAAATACAGCGCAAGCAAAGGAGGGAGATACAGAATCTGAAGCAGGCTCCAGGCTCTGAGCTAGCTGTCAGCACAGAGCCCAATGTGGGGATCGAACCATGACCTTGAGATCATGACCTGAGCCGAAGCTGGATGCTTAACCAACTGAGCCACTCAGGCGCCCCCATTTTTTCAATAAATAAGGCTGACTCTCTGGTCAGTGCAGAGATGCCTGACTGGAGAGAGAGATGCCTTCCTGCTGATTGGAAAGAACCTCATGGCTCTCATTCCCTTCCCCCTTTGCTGATTCCCATCTCTTTTGTGCTGACACCATCCATCCTTCAGGGGAACCCTGGACCTGCTGGAACTGGACTCTGGCAAAATTCACATTCCCAGATGACACCAAAGTCTTATGACTATGATTCTCACACTTCTGTGTAATTAGAATATGTGGATGGCTTGTTAAAGTGTTTGGCTCCCACTCCAGAGTTTATGATTCAATAGGTGTGAGATGGGCCCTGAAAATTCACATTTCTAAAAAGTTCCAAAGTGAAGCTCCTGCTGCTGGTTCAGGACCCACTTTTTGCCTTATGAGACCTTATCATTAAAGAAAATAAAAGTATAAGCAGAACATCTCCCACAATTGATATACATACACTCCCCAAAATGAACATATAAAACAAACCCCAAAACCATCAAGCGTTGGAGGGGTGAAGCAAAGGAAACAGAAAGAGAGAAACAAATCTTTTGGAAGGAACTTAAAGATAGACAATGGCTTCAGCTGGCAGTTTTTCAAGATTTCTAGGAGCAGCCAGATCAGAGCATGTACCCTGGAATGTTTGACCAGAGTTAAGAGTGAGGAGAAAAACAAAGTTCAGTTGTTGACAAGAGGGTCCTTGGGACTCCATTATGCCAGTAATGGAATAGGATTTAAGAGGGACGAGGAAAAGTAAATAACCCATGAGGACCAAGGTCAAAAAGTCATGCAAAATAGTTATTGTTACTATATACAATCAAAATAAAGGACTTCTTCTGTTCTGAAATACAAATATGTTTAAGCAATATAGTCAGCTGGAAAATAAATAATATTTTCAAAAATAGACTATAACATAGATTAATTAACAAATATGTATGGCAATTTTGAAAATTCCATAAGGCTACCATGCTTTGGACCATAGAAAATTTTTTCAGTATATGATGCAGTCGACAACATTGTGGACATTACTTGGAGATGTCCCCGTAATAGGAGCCATACAGTTCCAAGGGACACCACCATACCCTTTCTTTCCAAGTGACTGTACATAGTAGAAAATCTTTCAAGTAAAATAAATGACATTTTGTTTAGTCTTCCATGGCTAAAATAAAAAAAAAAATTACAGAAACAGTCTCTACCTCAGAACGGGCAATAACAGAAAATATGCTGCAAGCTTATTTTTTCCCTCCACATAAAATACGTCAATGCTAAATTTTATTATTACTTCAACATGCTACAATAATGTGCAATGATTATAGAGAAATGATCTTAGTTTAAATCCCACCCTACTCCCTCAAGGCATTAAAAATAGTGCAGGAAAATTTCAGAAGAGCCAAGTTAATGCTAGGTCATGAATAGAATATATGACTGTTTTCATGAAATAGCTCACAATGTGTGATAAGAACAATAATATTTTAAATTAGTCTGTTGCCTCAAGATAATTCTCCAGAATGCCACACTAAATACATAATATATTCCTTTATATGCTGTATTTTTATGTTACATTATTAATGAGACATGAATTATTAAATGCATATTTCAATAATTAGTGGCTGAATTCATATTACAGCATGTCTGATGGTAACTAGAATAGTTGCTTTTATACAGCTGCACTAATGTGTATATTTTAATGTGTCCCTATTGTCTTTATATGCAAGAGTAATGTAGGTTTATGTGTAGTATATGCTTTGTTAAGTTTTATGAATTAGACAATATAAGAATATCAAGGGAAAAAAGTGGATTCAAGATCATTAGCAATGTCAAACTGAATGCAGGAAAGCATTTTAAAGTTTTATAAAACTAATGATTTCTCAATAGGCCTAAGGCTTTAATAGTTGGGCGACAGTTTCTAGTCTTCAATTTCATTAAAACATACCTGGGAAATGGTCCATTTGAGTGAGTTAAGACAAACATTCCTTGAGGCTCACAATACCCTTAATTTAGAACTGGATATCTTGAGAGAATAGGACTTTACAGGTAGGTATAGCTCTCATTGTAAAAATAAGGACACTAAGTCCCAGATAATTTAAGAGACACATGTTTTTGTTCCCAGAACTAAATAAAACAGTTCTGATGAATGAATTGGTAATTATATAATTGCCCTAAAATCCCAAAGCCAGTGTTTCTGAACAAAAATATAAAATCTATGAGATTTCATAACACAGATCTTTTCACTGCTCTCAGCTGACTAATTCAAGACTGAATTTTTCTCTTTTTTGTAACTCATTCTTCCAGCACATAATTGTAGAACATGTACTTTAACTCGGATGGCATACAAAGCTCTGTAGATCCAAAGGTAAATAATGGTTCCAGAAACTTACATGGGGAAAAGGACAGGTAAAGCCACTGAATTAAAGTAACATGTGGTAGAGCAAAGGGAGAACTAAACCCCAGGAAAAGATAGAACTAGTCATATTTTGTCACACTTCTACTCAGAGCCCTTAATTTTCCTCCCCGCTCTTTCAGAGTTTAAAACAGAGTCTGTAATAGCATACTTGGCCTGTTATCATCTGCCTCCAAACATTCTTTCGGAACTCATTAATCCTTGACCATCTTTTCCTACGTTAGCCACTCTGTTCTCTTTTTCTGTTTGTTGACAGACCAAAAATAATTTTCCTTCAAGAATTTGACACATACCGTTCCCTTCACCTTAACCAATCTCCCCCAAATATCCATATGCCATACTCCCTCATTTTTTTTCAGATCTTTCCTTAAATACCACCTTTTAACTTTTCCTGACCACCTCACAAAAGTAGCAGTTCTTTCCAAAACTATGTCCACATGTTTCCTCATACTGCTTGGGATACTGAAGCACAGAAAAATGACACAATTAGCCCGAAGTTATAACGCCTACAGCTGGCTAAGCCGCAATTTGAATACAGCAGTTGGGGTTGAGACCCCATATCTTAACCACTCTGGCATACTGCCTCAGTTGTCATGGAATCCAAAGAACTGGAAGAAATATTGTGGACAATTTTTAAAGAGATTCTGTCAAGAGGGTTTCCTCTCTGGCTTTGGGCTAAAAGAAAATGCTAGGATGCATAACACAGCAAGAAAGGGATTGTAAGTGACAGAAGTAGAGACTTAAGCCTTGCCAGAGCTATTATCTGATATTATCAGTGGCAGTGTCTCCAAACAATTAAAAAAATAAATAAATAAACTGTCTCACTGCAGGAGAGTTACCTTTTAATCGAGAAACCACAGATTTCAGGAACATCAGGCCACCCTAGTACCTGCAGTAAAAAAGGGAACCAGAGCAGAGGACCAGGCCAGCAGTAGTACCTCCTCTTCCGTTCCACAGGACTGACATACTTAGTGGGTGTGGTCCAAACGCAAATACAATGATTTAGTAAGCACAGCCAATGTTATACTTTATCCATTTTTAACTAAGTACCACTGTATAGTAACTGCTTCATCATGGTCAGTTCTTGAAATAAATATTTTAACAAATTAAAGTTAGAAGCTAACTTTCAAATTACTATGGCAAAATTCAAGACTAAAAAAGGGAAAACAGCACATTTAACTACATTGTACTCATCAATTATAACTTTTAAATAAGCAAAATTTTTATAGATTACTAATAATATAACATTATAAAATTTGTGTTCATTGACTATATTACATTTTTATTTATATTTTGGGTGTATTTTTTAATTTTATTAGTGGAGTTAGTCACATACATAATTTATAAATAACACATATTTTGGAAATAAATAAACAAAACGTTTTACTGATAGAAGAACAAAATCAAAGAAGTTTGGAGACTGTTGGCAAAAGTGTGACTCAATAGGGATACAGATATCCCTTGCAGTTGAGTTCTAATGGTGATTAATTATATTTATATAATAACTGACAGATTCAACCCTATGAATATATTTAATTTAAAAATGATATTGAAGTGTTTTTTAAAAGACTTAATTTTATTAAATATTAATATTTTATATATTTATCTATTTACTCATTTATTTATTTATTTTAAGAGTGACAGAGACAGTATGAGTGGGGGAGGGACAGAAAGAGAGGGTTACAGAGAATCCCAAGCAAAGAGGGAGCCCACATGGGGCTTGAACTCACAAAACCATGAGATCATGACCTGAGCCAAAACCAAGAGTCTGATGCTTAAACAGACTGAGCCAGTCAGGTGCTCCATAAATATTAAAACTTTAAAGTAGATATTTCGTTATTTAGAGTTGATGATAGATGTCTTAGAAAGTACTAAAGATCCACTCTATAATTTATGCAAAAAATTTCCAATTATTTTATTGAGTAGCATTTATACTTAATAAATTAGCAACTTTTCAGTAAATTCTTCCACACAATTATTATTAATAATTATCTTTTTATATTTAATGTATACAGAATCCTTATTTTTCAGCTGAATGGCTCAGTTGGTTAAGTGTACAAACCAAGATCTCATGGTTCATGACACTGAGTCCTTCCTGCATTGGGCTCTGTGCTGACAGCCCAACACCTGCCTGGGATTCTGTCTCACCCTGTTTCTCCATCCTTCCCCTATTTACACACTCTCTCAAAATAAATAAGTGAATTCAAATAAATCTATTGGGAAATTAAAAAAAATTCTTATGATGCTTGCCTGTGCCAGAGAAATTGATGTCAAACATAAATCTATTAAATTGATAAAGATCATGTATTAAATTGTTCTTATATTACATTATGAACTTATGTCAGTTTTATTTTTCCATCACATTGATATTCTGGATCCTTAATAAGACAAGTTGTTCATATTATACTTTATCTTTTGATTCAATGACAGAGGACAACTGAATAGGAATTAGCTTTGAAAGAGGTCGCCCATGGGCAAAATGTCAACAGGATAGTTATGCTGCCTAAACAGAATAATGTACAATATGAAGTAAGAGTGACTTAATTAACTGAATCTGTCTCAGTAGAGTGCACTTTTTCTCTAGTGAAGACGTAAAAAAGATAGACAACTGCATTATGTCAATTAATCTACTCATATTTCAGTGTGAATATAAGAAATGAAGACATACATGTGCTATTTGTGTCAAGATGAACAGATAGATAAGAAATATATATACACTCATTTGAATCCACATCAACATTGCCACCAAAAGTTAAAAATAAATTGTGCTTTGACGTTGTTACAAAAGATGACCCTCCCAACATAAAATGGATAAGATTAAAAAAACTGCTGTCCACAAAATTTTAAATCATTATTTAAAAGATATTCTGATGCTATGATGAAGCCTCTTTAAGGACCCCTTTACTTTTTCTTTCCCCTGTACTAGTACATGTTAGTGAAGTTACTGTAAAATGGACCTGCTGTTTTTCCAAAAAGTTAAGGACATTTTCTTCATTATATGTTTCTAAGTTTTAACCCAGTTTTGGGGTAATTTCTCACTGTTTGGACCTTCATGGAAGAATAGCCTATAGCCCAGTTTTTACGTGGAGAATTCATGAAACCCTGAAACTGGGGAATATCAGCTCTTAGAATAATCTTTCATTATTTTGTAGTGTTTAGATATCAGCATGTTTTACCCCTGGTAGAGGGCCTCAGTAATTAGTAAACTGACTGTAGGAGGCGGATGCAAGACCCTGCC
>NC_043706.1:56465570-56510432 GCF_006229205.1 Suricata suricatta
CCGGTATCGTCAGTTCTTCAAACTGCGGGCAGTTTGAGCGGCTCCGGCAACTGACCACGCAAAAAGGTAAAGTACCATCTAAAACATGCATGCATAGACTACCAACTCCAGGAATTCCTTCTATCTTACATTCTGGTCTGGACATACCAAATATCCTGAGTCTTCAAAAGAAGATGAACATTTTGATTTTTATTAAACATTTTTTCTAATATTAAATTTTGGAGGATATTTCAAACATAAACCATTACAGACCAACTAAAATGGGTGCCAAACCAAAGATCTGCAAGGCCAGATTCAGTTCTGGGGCTCCAGATAAATCACTCGTTTCACTCTTCCAATCTAGAAGGAGAGATGACTCCATTCTGAAATGATTATCCCACTGGATGACTTAGCTTCCAAAGGAGGGGATAGGTTGTTAAACAATTGAAACTAAAAGGTATGTGACAATAATTTCCACAATAATACCTGAAACAGATGTACTGGTCATGGTTCTTTTGGTAGTGAGATTTGAAATGACTTTAAAAAAATTGTCTTTTCCCCTCACTTTCGAAACTCTTTACAAAAGAAGATGAAGGATTTTTGCAATTAATTTAAAAATGTTATTAAAGAGTTATTCACAATGGGCACCCGGGTGGCTCAGTCGGTTAAGTGTACGACTTCAGCTCAGGTCTTGATTTTGGAGTTTGTGAGTTCAACCCTGCGTCAGCCTCTGTGCTGACAGCTCAGAGCCTGGAACATTTGGATTCTGTGTCTCCCTCTTTCTCTGCCCCTCCTCTGCTCATGCTCTGTCTCTCTGTGTCTTTCAGAAATAAATAAATACTAAAAAATAAAAAAGAATTATTCACAAAAGTAAAAAAAAAAAAGTAGCTTAATACTTTGTGTAGTAATCAATCTTGGTATACAAGGAAAGAAAAACAATGGAATTATTTGAAACCAAAAAATAATTAGCTAGCTATAGGGAATCAGAGAAGACATCATTTAAGTTAGAAAAGAATAAGCACTCATAAACTTATTTCCAGTGGATTTATAAGATGTTCTGTGCAGGAAAGAAATCCACACTGCCTCTGTACGTCACGGTGCAGCCCCCGGTCTATGTTTCTAGTGTACTTCTGATGAAATCCAGGTTTTGTTCTCATCCATCCTCCTACTTCTATTACAGCAAAACCAGTTTCTCCCACCAGATATAAAAGTTTCTTTTCTAGATTCTAAAAATTTTAGGATTTTTGCCTTTAACAAAGCAATAATAATGTTTTGAAAATTCATGGTATCTATAATTCTTGCTAAAGAATTGAATATATTATATGGGTCCTCCCTTGCCATCACATTTGTTAATTTCGTGTTGTAGTCTTTTACATGTATGTGACAAGAATTATCTCTTGTTTTATGGGTGAGCAGATATAGGACAGGCCTTATATAAAATGGTTGAATAGATGGCAACTGAACTGATGCAACCAAAGGTCATCATTGAGAACAAAAGCCAATGGCCACCAAAGAAAACTATTGTCAAAAAATCACCAAAAGCCTGTGAAAAGGACTTAACCTATATGAATGTTATGACTTTGGTTAGGCCCAGAATTTGTCCCCTTTGATCTGTTAATTGTGTGAACAATAAGAAGTAACAAATTATTTTGGGATCTGACTAATTAAGCTTATCAGTAACACCTCAGGGACTGGTTGAATTTATTTGGTTAAATTGCTAGTACACAGGACGAGAGAGATACTTTCCTTCTTGCGTTCTTGTCCTTCATTATTCTTTACTCCCCTCCACAATCTAAGTGGGTCTGGAAGAATTTTATCTTCTCTACCTCAATTAAGTCACTCTCCTTATCTAAGCAAGATATAAAAAAATAAACTCTTTTTTTTTAAGGACCGCAATATCACAGTAGGCATATATGATGATTGATACATACATTTCTCCAAAATAAGATCCCAACTGTATTAGCAGTGTTATATAAATTACTGGACACCTAATTAATTTGAATTTCAGATAAAAATTCATTATTCTTTTTGTGTAAGTATGCCCCATGCAATATTCAGACATATGTATCTTTATTTGCTGGATCTGGCAATCTTAGGCTGAATGTATATTTCAGACCAGGTGTAGCACAAGTATTTTTTAAAGTAGGGTGAGAGAATTTAGATAAAAACTAACTGTGGACGTCTGTCCTAAATCGCTGGACATATTCTTGTCCTGCCCCAAATGTCCAGCAGCTTATTTTCAATTTTTCCTATTCATCACACGTTTCAGAAACTAGCCTGTTTTGTGTCACACCTCTTCATATTCATATCACCTCCTTTTCTACTAGAGCAAAAAGTTTTGATTTGTCATTATTTCATGAGAGATTCTCTATATATGAGATAGTTTTTTCCAATCTATTATATTTTTCAAAATTTAGGCAAGCAAAGAGTCTTGTCACCCACAATAGAATTAAGGTATATTTGAATTTTTAATATGATAAATAAATAGTTTGATTAAAATATCTTTATATCTATATGTTGTTTCTTTATAAAGAAGAAAATATATTTTTGTGTATTTCCTGTCAGACTCCTTTCTCCGCATGATACTTCCACCAACTCTCAGCTTTCTTTTAGGACTCCGTTGCTAGCGTCCTCCTTAACTTCCCATCCCACCACAGGAGTGCTGCTTCTCCATAATCTGTTTCTGCTGTTGCCAATCTCTCACTGACCGAAAATAAATATCACACCGAGTTCTAAAAGGCATTGAACCACAATTACAGAGGGGACAATAAAATCCGTTTCCTATCCCACAATCAGTACTAAGCAGTTGCATAAACTGATCCAAGTTCTCAAGTAGTCTGAGTCCCCAGCTCTTCAGCTATAGCTTGACTCAGTGACTGTAGCCATTAGCTTCTCATTGAATGAGATTGCCAGGCTGAGTATCCTCCCACAGAGGAATGCTGCTGAGTTTTTCAAGATTGCACATTATTTTCCAGTTCTATATTTCTCGTTCAGAAGTAAGTCACACTCTAGTAACCTGCTTATAAACCTAGAGACTTGCATTCCTGTGTTTCATTGCCTCTCTAAGGCCCAGTGCAATTGTACCTAGATTGTAAGTTTCTCTTACTGCATTTCTACTAATGAACTAACTCCATCTTTCCTAACCAATATTCCCTCTACAGCTCTGGTCATTTGCCAAGTTTAAGCAAGAGCCATTGAACAGCCATTCTCAGCTTCTGCCAGGCTGCTTGTAACATTAAAGGTCCAGTGTATCTTGGATAAAATTCATACCTGAAGCTCCCAGCCAAATCTTGGAGGAAAATCTCACTGGGTAGCAATAGGTTGGCATCATACTTTCAAATGCCAAGTATCCTACATGCATTATGTATAGTAAAAATTGTATATTCTGGAAAAAATTCCCAAGGCCCCATTTTGTTCAATAGCCTTTCAAATCAATCCTCACCAATGTCCCTTAATAGGTTTATCTACTCCTTCCACACCAATGTGCTTTAAAAGTCACTTCCTTGATGACTAGGACTTCTAAAATAGAGCATTTGAACTGGCCAAGGATAGCACTTTTTCCATAAAAAGTTCCCATTTGAGAAAGAAATGTTTAGCATACTAATTATATCTTAATCCTAAATTTGCTTTTTAGAATTCTAGCTCTAAATTCTCCTTGGACCCAGTTATCCTGCAGATGAGAAGCTGATACTTAAAATTTAGTCTCTATGGCTGCATCCTATTACCTTTGGCTAGGACCATTCCCTGAATCAACCTGTCCTCTTAACAACTCTCAGGGTATCTCCCATTTTAGGCTTCTGGTACAGAGTAGTATTAGCTGGGTGTTCTGTTCTCCAAAAAGAGACTTACAAACATAAACTATTGCTATGGCTATACCCTTTCCGTGCAGTCCAAAGGACGTGGATAGCCCAATATTTATGCATTATGGTTTTGCATGAATCTTCTGTGGAATACTTTAAAAACACAAAGACTCTCTTCCAATTTGCTAAAGGATATGAGTCCAAAATAAGCATGTGTTTTTAGAAACAGCACAGGAGACTGCTGGAGTCTATTGAGAAGTCTCTGAAATACTGACTTGCTTTTGGGATTCTCATCTTCCATCATTGTGTGAGTCGTGTGTACAGCTGCACTCAAACTTTGTTACTTTCAGAGGTCCAGCATGGTATAGGACCCAAAGAGAATCTGGAGAGAAGCATGTGATCTGCAGACCTGCCCTGCTATCTACTACTGTGTGACCATGAGAAAACTGCTTCGCTTAGATGAGCGATATGTTTTTCTTTGTAAAATACATGGTTTATGATATACCACAGAACTCTAATAGAAGTCTTGGAAAGGCAAAGCACACTGCCGAAAAAGTGGTATCTATGTTTTCTGACAAACATTTAGTCCTTGACTGTATATTTTTTAAAAAGTCACAGGATCAGTAATAACATTCCAGAACAGTACCTATGTCTAAATGTTCATAAAATAATTCACATTTATATGCATGTCAATCATATTGGTCTCTTTTGAATTTTTGTTTCTACTTATGAAAAGTGAGAGGATTTTATTTATTTGTTTATTTATTTAGTCTCGGTCTTTTAAGCACAGCAGTTTGATGAAGGGAGATTTTCTTACTCTGAGAGGGAGAAAGGGCCAATAACTTAAATCCAGGAAACTGACCTGGAGGCTGTGGGACTAAGATGTAAGTGACATGAGCCAGATGAAAGTCCTGATGCCTGAAGAGATAGGGATCAGGCCAAGGTGTTTTGATTTGTGTCTATCAGATGTAGAGTGTTTCACCAGAAATGTAACAATCTCACAGCAAGCCCTAAAGGATGGCTCAAGAGTCTCAACAGCCTGAGATCATGTAAAAAAAAAAGCTCTCAGAAGCTCCCAGGTCTCAGGGACCTTGGCATGAGTACGAACTCCACGGGTTTAATACTCTATGAGAAAATCTAAATATTGTTAAGGAAATATAAAACCCTCATGATTCAAATCATTCATTCACTTATTCATTATCCTTTATTTCCTTTCTCCTCTTTGTTTCTTCCCCCTTCCCTCCCTTCCTTTTTCTCACTCCTTTCCTCCCTTCCTCTCTCTCGCTCCTCCCTCACCTCTCTCCCTCTCTCTCTCTGCACAGTTAAATCACTATCATCATCGTCATCATCGTGAAACATATTTGTAAATTGCTTTATATGTGGCAGGCACTATGTTAAACATTTTCCAGGCAATGTCTCGTCTAATCTTCATAACAGCTCTGCTATTAGTATGCCTATAACAAAACTACTATTAATATGCCCATTATTGAAATGAACTGATTGAAGCTTAGAAATGTTAAGTGACTTTTTCAAAGTAACACAGCTAGTGAAGGCAAAACTATCAATCTCAAAATTCCATCCTCTTTCGTTCACACAGCCTTTTGATTTTAAAGGGCATGCTGCAAAATTTAACCCTACTATAATCAAGATGATGCCACAGGCCACTCTCTATTATTCTAAGCCAAAGCTTTTCATCAGTTTACAGAAAGAAGCTACTTATCTGTGAGCTCTAATTAGTATGTACATATTATAACCAAGATAAGTTCAAATATTAATTGACCTGAGCTCCAGAGCTCAATTTTTGAAACCTCTTGATATTTGTTTAAACTAGGAGGGCTGGCCAAAGAGTAAGGGACAACAATATATTCTCTCTTTTGTGTATGCATACACATGTGTGCATACACATTTGTACACATGCTTGCTTCCACAAACACACATCCACTTTCCAATTAAAAATTTCTTGAAATTTCTACTATTGATAAATACCACAGAGAATAATGGAAAATTATGATGACATGATTAGCACATAATGGAGTTCTTTATTGATAGGGATGAAAGAATTATTATGCTTTGACCATTGTTCTTGTCAGTTAATAATAAATTGTTGAGTCAGCTTGTTCACACATGTGTATGTATGTGTGGGTTTCTCTTATTATCTTCTTAGAAAGAATACATAAACACAACATAATGGTTTTCAAAAATTGTCTTACATAGACTTAACTAATTAAAAATAGCATCCATCTAAATAGCAGAAAAGATGGTTTCTAGAAAAAAAATGAAATTATTGTGGACTATAACTATCCACTAAATTGTCAATATAAATTGTGAAGCCTATAGTTGAGTCTTAGTTATAGTTATGTAAGGTAACAAATACTAATATAAAAGCATAATACAATGTTTATATTGAAGTAAGTTGAAGCTTACTATGATTCATAATTCTTTCAAAATAAACCTACTTATTGATGCATTTTGGCTGATATTTGCATTGCAAATGTTATTCAATCAGTTCTAAATCATTTTTTTACCTGCACTATTTCTGGGAACTGTCCATTTTTATTAGAGAGTCTGAAAATGGAAAATTCCTCTCTCTGATCAGTTATGTTCTCACACAATATTTATGAAATTCAGTTCTGCTTGATAGATTTCTTAAACCTCAAAAACCTGTAAATCTCACTTCCCTGTAATAAATCTTGGAATAAGAAAGAAGAGGAAATATGTCTGAGCTTCCAAAATACATTTTACAAGTCCAAAGTCATAAGCTCATGTATCTCTTTACTCAGGTGGATCAACAAACATTTTCTCAGGATCTGTTTACTTTTACTTTGCATATAATCTTAACAGACTTGATTATCTATTTCAAGGCCATGACAGGTTCAAAACAACAGATTAGAAGGAAGAAATGGGGTACTTCAGATAAGCATATTAACTGTGATCAAAATTTATTATTGAGGGGACTATATTGAAAGAATTAAATAAGCCATCAAATGAATGAACTAAAATTTTACATTAGTCTTGGATTATATAGGAAAAACAATTTTATTATCTTCTCTATTATAGAAACAATAGAAAGCTGACAGCCATAAGAATAAATATTACATTAAATTATTTTCAATAAACTCTTAAAGTAACGATTTGTATAATGAAAGGTAGAGAGATGGATAATAAAAAGTATGCAGGTTTTATTATAAATAAAGAAAAATAGGTTATTTAGAATGGACATGTCCAAAGGACTTCATTTTGTGTCACATCATTGCAATGCCTCTTTTAACAATGTGTTTGGTTGTTAGCTAATGCCTCAAGATTTAGATTAAAATTTTGGCTAAATATTCACTACTGAAGATGTTGCAACTAATCAAGTTGATCAAAACACTTAAATGAACCTTTGTGATATCACTGTAATTAATAAGTCATTATTTTTACCTTAATATAATTTGAACCATTATACCCAACCTCTACGAAAAGCTATAATTTCATGTATAGATTTTCTGATTAGCAAACGTCAATACACAAAGAGAGTAAGACTTCACTAAGTTACTACAAGTAAAGAGAAAGCAATATATTATTATCTCCCTCACAAAAGGACTAGAATGAAAAAAATTATTTTTACTTTTGTCTTAAAAACAAAAGCACCTAAACAGATGGACGAATCCAAAAGAAATGATACAACAAAATAGGCTGCTAAAAACTCAGAGGATAAATCTATCAATTTTTCAGACCATCCTTTATTTCTCTTTTAAGGAGCTAAATTGTGAGGCATCAGCATCCAGGAAACAAAAACCTCTGTGCTCCACTTCTGCTATCACAGACGTTTAGAGCTAGAAAATGCCATCTAATGCCCAGTCCAGTGATTCTCAAATATAAGTACACATAAAAATCACAAGGAATTATAAGTTATCCAAGTGCCAGCTGGGTCCTTCTACTGAATTAAAATTTTAAGTACATGTGTTTTCAAAGGCGACTCTCTGGTTAAGAGCAATTGTGCACAACTCTGATTTTATTGAAGAAACTGATAATGCAACTAAAAAGTCCAATAATAGATACTTGTTTATGTATATTCTTGCATTTTAAATAAAATGGAAAGCTATATTCTTCTTGTATTAATAAAATAGTGCCAAATATAGTGGATGGGACTGACTATTGTATCAGTTCATTTCATGGTTCCAATAAGTTGTAACTTGTAGTAAATCATAGGACAAATCCATGTCAGAGTCAATCTCTGAATCTTCTCTCTAGTCTTTTGTTACTCAAAACTTAAAAGATGTTTCACCTGATCATTTTTGAAAAATGACTAAGAAAAATTCTTTTTTGCAGGTTTACTATTTCAGATAACATTATATAGGACCCCCAACTTAAAAGCAATAGTAGTATATGACACAGCCAAAGCAGATTGTACGTAAGAGCTATAACATTTAAGATTTGATAAATTTATCATATTCCTATATACAAAAATTACTGAGAATAAAACCTGTTACTATCATCCTTGCAACAAAAATGAGTTTTTTATTTTCTCCACCAAGGAGTCTTAGGCAGTTCTGCCTGTTAGAAAAATTCTAGAGCTCCCAAAGTCTTGACACTAAACCAGAGACTTTGTTAATTTCCATCAAGTGAGATTAAGCAGATCTTTATGGAGAGAGAGGGCATGAAAGAAAAAACGGGTTTTGTATTTGGACAGAGAGCAGTTGGACTGGTTCCACACTGATGGAGGGCTTGTATTCCGAGAGAGAGAGCAGAACCCTCGGTTTTAAAGGTTTCTATTGGATATGCTGAAGGGACACTGGGGCCAGACTACTAATTAGCTAAGCACTATGCCCTTGAGGGTAGCAGAGAAGGTCATGGGAGCCAAATTTGGTATCAAAGGATTGGAATCATTTGGCAGATTAACCCATATTTGAAAAGAGCACGGGGAAGATAAAACGGGCATTTCAGTAGCAGCAAAGATGAACTAATGGGCAGAGGCTATTCCCTCATGATCCCCGCGTGAGCCTTCTCTAGCATTTACTCTCCAACCCCAAAGGGAGGAAATAGGCGACCCTCACATGGCAAACGTGGAGTTTTTAACCATATGGTAGTGAATGTAAAGGCAGTTTTATTTTTCACTAGAAAACACATAAATTCATTGGATTTTGCACCCAAGTGTCTGGCAGAAAAGTTATCTCTGTAGTATACTAGTATATATAATATGTATAATTTTTAATGTAGTTGCATATGAATGAAAAACTTTGTCCTATCCATGTTAGTTCTACTGCACTAGTTTTGCTTCTTTGCTGTAATCAAAATTAAGCTTTCATTATTCATGTAAGATACAGAGGAAAATGAAAGTAAAATGAGAGGGGAAAATACTTGAATAATTTGATCATACATATTTAAATAACCACAAAGAAATACTTATTCTCAAATGCTACTAAGAAAGTTACATGAGAAAATAAATCCTATTCTACCCATTCTTAACATTTGTGTCCTATTATATGCCAGGCATTCAATTTTTTCTTTTTTCTCTCGTTTTCTTAGGTTTACTGGTCCATAAAGAAGGGAAAGAAGAAAATGGACTCATTGTTACAAGCTACTTCTCATCCTAGTTTCAAAGTCTTCTGATTTTCTGCTTTGTATCTAAACTCACAGTCATGATGCTCCATATAATCATAAGGAAATGCTGCAAATGTAAAAATGCTAATTTAAAGCTATGCCCATACCAAATTCAAAGAAGAAGAAGCCCTAATGTCAGTGGCACTGCCTGGGTTGGTTTAGAAAGGTCTACTCATAAAAAAATAAAATAGTCTGATGACCCTCATAGCTTTAAAGGTTGAATAAAAGCATCTTACTGTTTGTCACAGTTATTAAATATTTTGCAGAAATATCACCCTCCATGTCTTTCTTTTTCTTTTACACTTCAAAACCTTCAGCATTTTATAGTTTGTCTTTTTTCAATATGTTGGCAAAAGATAGCAAATATAAAACTCATATTGGACCTTGGTTATTTTTTGTGTTTTTTTTGTTTTTATTTATCTTTTGTTTGTGAGAGAGAGAGAGAGAGAGAGAGAACAAGAAGAGCCTGAGCAGGGGATGGGCAAAGGAAGAGGGAGAGAGAAAATCCCAAGCAGGCTCCATAGCCAGCACTGAATCCAACACAGCAGGCTTGATCCCACAACTGTGAGATCACAACCTGAGCTGAAACAGTCGGATGCTCAACCAACTGAGCCACCAAGGTGCTCCTGAACCTTGCTTTATTTCAATCATTTATGTTGTTTATTTTAGCCAGGATTTATTTTAAAATTATGAGTTTTTAGCTCTTGCTCTTTTTTCCTATTTATTATTATGTAATGTATTACTTTATAATTAAATAGTATTTATTCTGCACAAAAATGCAATATTTAATATAATATTGATGTCATAATTAACTTATCAGGCTTGGATGCTCAAACCCTATCTATTCCAAAGGAAAGACTGACCTTTTAACTCGGTCCTGGAAGATAACCTCTGAGCACAGAAATATTCTGAGAACAGTGTCCTTGATACCTGATGACATAATATATGTACACATGGTCAAATGCTTACTACCGTAAGGTTAATTAACATATCCTTCATGTCACATAGTCACCCTGATGTGTGTGTGTGTGTGTGTGTGTGTGTGTGTGTGTGTGGTACATATGCTTTAGATCTATTTTCTTAGCAGACTTCAAGTGCATGATACAGTATTAACTATAGTTATCCAGCCGGCCATCAGATCCCTGCAGTTTCCTCATCTTATAACTGTAGGCCTACGCCCTCTGACCAGCATCTTCCTGTTTCCCCCACCCTCCAGGTGCTGTTAACCACCATTCTACTCTGTTTCTATGAGTCCCACTTTTTTAAATTTTTAATTTTTCTTTATTTTTATTATAACAATTTCTGGAGCAACTATCAAGACTTTCAGCGCATATAAGTCTAGAGTTAGTTTGAATAGCTTCTAAAGGGCAATTTATAAAATGAATATATGAGAGAATACTGTATTTGGAAGTCCTATTATTTGATACGATAGTTTCTAAAGCTGCAGTCCATTTGTCAAATGATTGGCTTAGTATCAGACAGATAAGCTGTGGCAAAGTCAGGTCTGGAAGTAGAGTCTTATGGTTATTGGTAAGAAGCTCTTTCTACTAGAATAAACTTCTATTATTGCTGAAGTTATCGCTGAAATCCTAGGCTAAAATATAGTTTAACCACATTATGGAAATTAAATAATTTACCTTCAAGAAAAAAACAACTCTGACTCAAGCCATATTAAGAAATAATCCATATGTATCTCACATTGTTAGATACATGGCATTTCAGTCAGGAGTTCAATAATCGATCAAGGGTTGGTTTCTTCTTTCAGCTCTGCTACCTTCATAGTCACTCATCATTAGGCAGCATCCTACTCCCTCCCTTTCTTGGGGTATAAAAATGGCAACAGTAATTACATGTATAGAATCTAGATGTTAGGAGGTACCTGGGTGCCTCAGTTGGTTAAGCACCAAATCTTGATTTCAGCTCAGGTCATGATTTCATGGTCATGAGATCAAACCCCGTGTTGGGCTCTGCACTGAACATTGAGTCTGCTTTGGATTCTTTCTCTCCCTTTGGAATTGTCTTTCTCCCTTTTTCTCTGCCCCTTCCCTGCTCCCACATACTTTCTCTCTCTAGATAAATATATACACATTTTTAAAAATCTAGGTGGTAGAAGGTCTAGAGGTCACACCTACCTTTTATTTACATCCTGTACAAAGGTGAGGGAGCCTTTCCTCAGAAACAGTTCTACTCATCTGAGAGACCAGAATAGAGTCACAGGACCCACTCTTTCAAGAGTCCGCACCAGTGGGATGAGATTAGCGTGAATAAGACAAAGCATCTGATCGGAACAAAGACAAACAACAGGGGCTCTGCATATACTTAAATGGTATCTAGCTAACTGATGTACCATCCGTTTCTGGTCACGGCCATCTAAATATTAATTATAATTCTCCATTTGGATGCCTGCCTTCCTTGTGGGAAAGAAACAGTTTGCAACAAATTATCTTCTCATTGTAAAAACAAACAATGTCAGTACACAGACAGTCAAAATATTTTCTTCTTACTTCAACTACTGTAGTCCTTTGTGAAAATCAGCTTTGTTGCTAAAGGATAAACTATAAGCTTATACTAGCATTGCAGCATTAACCTGTGTTGTATGTCATTTATTTTCTGAAGCCAGTCAGTGAAGCCACCTTGAGTAGATATTTTTTATGTCAGGCTTTCTGAAAAATGAGAAGCCTGAAGGGATCCCATTGATTTGCCAACTGTGTCACAGTCCGTTTAAGGCAGAATGGCACATGCTTGTGACAAAGGTGATGACAAATGGATATGTACTGAAGGGATAGCACCAACACAGCTGAATGAAGGAGTTGATGGAAATATACAACACAAGATAGAAGGCAAAATCTAATTTAAGATTATAACTGCCAATGAAATATATAGTACTTGAATTATATAAAAGTACATGCATATAAGACTAACAGCATTCTTAGATTAATTCTGAAAGTTTACACAGATTCAATATTACCAAGAATTGTAAATCCAAAGAATGAATCTGTGTTTTATAATATTTATATCAATTATATATAATAGTGAATAGAACACATCCTTTTTTATTACTATTAAGCTAAAATAATATTGTGTGAACTGTTTTTTTCTAATCTTAATCAGCATATGTGTATACACGCACACACACATATCTCAACATGACATATACACAGATGCTAAATATATCTCTAGGGGTTAATCTATGCTGCCCACAACAATATACATTAATAATATTCATAGATACTAACGAGATGCAGATCTTTGCAGGCAGAATTGTGCTCACGGGCCTTCAAGGTGCAGTCATCAATGTTCTGTTCACATCCCAGGCCAGTAAAACCCGGATAGCATAAGCAGGGGAAGCCATTAACCACTGAGAACAAGACAGATGAGAAAATAGTATCCTTTAATAATGGTATGGGTAATGCTAATCATTCTCAAGAATGTTGTATTCAGTTAAATGCATTTCATTTTTAACCAAAGAAATGTCAATTCATAGCTCTCTACAATATTTCTGAATAATTATTTTGCTGAGTTCTGTTTAAATTTTCAGTTTGAAATTAGAACCATCAAAATAAACATTTGATAACAGTTTGCAAAGCAACAATGAGGAATCCAATTCTCTTCTTCTCCATTTTCCTCTTCCTCTTGTTTTCTTCTTCTTCTTTCTTCTCCTTCTCCTTCTTTTTGTTGTTGTTGTTGTTGTTGTTGTTGTTGTTGTTGTTCTTCTTCTTCTTCTTCTTCTTCTTCTTCTTCTTCTTCTTCTTCTTCTTCTCTCTCTCTCTCTCTCTCTCTCTTTCTCTCTCTCTCTCTCTCTCTCTCATCAGTAAACAATACCTATGATAAAAAGACTACTTTTACATCATTAACTTTTCCTGCACTGTTTTGGGTTTAATAGACAAGAAGTTAGCTCACTGTTAAAGTTTTTGTGTGACAAGGTACATTAAAGTGGGTAGTGTCTGAAAGTTGATATTCAACTACTTAAGCCTTAGTTAAAAGGAGCTTTCAAATTTCATCATGATCTTTTAAAAGTAATAATCAGAATCTGTCCTCTAAAAAACAGTCTCTGAAGCATCTCCTGGAAGTGGTGACAGTGTGAATTGCAGTGAGAGCAGGCAGATTTACGGCTGCTTTCAGTCGGTCCGCTCTTCATTACCCCAGAGACGTACCACGTGATCTACACTGCCACTCTGCCTCTGTGCATGCACCAGCTATTGCTCTCATTAAGCATTGAGGTCCTGGGTGGCAACGGTGTTTTCAATACATTGTGTGGTAGTTAGCTGGCTTCTAGCTTTCTGCAGCCGGGCTTCTGTACAGCACTTGCACCTGGGCCTTTAAAGAAAATCAGCCCACAGCTGTCAAGAAGAGACAAGGGAGACACAAGAATGGCAGCCCTCTGGACAAGATTTTATGTTACTTTATTCATGTAGCATGGAATTCTAGTTTTAAACATCTCACTGAATCAAAAGAATTAATAAATATACAATTAGAGTTGTACATTAATGAGAAAGATGGGATCAGTTGTGCTTCCTTATATATTATAGATGATATTATGTATGTTAACAAATTAAAATTAATAGTCATATGTAATGATGACATTGTAGAGTATGATCAATCATAATGGTATTTAAATAAATTCAAGTTTGGATACTGATGCAAATTGGCAAATAAAAAACTAGAGTCAAATTAACTTTCATGTTAATTTTTTTAACTTATTTTTGAGAGACAGAGAGAGACAGCCTCAGCAGAGGAGGGTTAGAGAGAGAGGGAGACACAGAATGTGAAGCAGGCTCCAGGCTCTGAGCTGTCAGCACAGAGCCTGACACGGGGCTTGAACTCACGAACCATGAGCTCATGACCTAAGCCGAAGCCAGACACTTAACCAACTGAGCTACTCAGGTGCCCCTAGAGTCAAATTAACTTTCTATGTAGAGATATTCTCTATGCAGATTGATGAATTATTTTAAAAGAAAAACAACAATAGAGAACTTTAAATTAGCAAAGGGTCTGAAAGACAGAGATTAGTGTTAGGAAATAAGGCTTACTTTTATTATTAAGAAATATGCTTCTGACTGTTGACTATTGTTGGCTAAGTAGCTAAGAAAAGAAGTGCATGAGGCTAGGGAATTAAACTGAATACTGTAGGGAAAATGAATAAACAAAGAACATTCATAATGTTTAAAATTTAAAGCAAAGAAACAAAAAATGTTTTTCCCCTGATACCTAATTTGTTAACTATGGGCTTTGTGGTAACTTATCACCATTTTATCAGGAAATACTTTTCCAGCATACTATCTGGTTTGGTTTTATTGTTTTTACCAGAAAATTCAGTCAGTGTTTTCATTAGTTCTTGTTTATCAATATTCCACACTCTTGATTTGAATTGAAATTTTCATTAGAGAAGTCCTGCATGATTCTGGATGTATTTTTATACTTAAAAATATTTAAATATACACCAAACATCATACATTAGTTATAATAACTCAAAGTTTCTGATATGATAAAAATTCATGGTGAAAATACAGAGATACTTTAGTAATGTATTGCCAATATGGTGAATAAACACGTTTGAAATTTATAATTGCACATTTACATTTCAATAATTGTTTCTCATATATAGTCATGTAATGAATATTGAATCAGGAAGTTTGGCTTACCAAACTATTTTATTTTTGAGAAATAATTAAGAATGTAATATCTTAAATTTAAGCTGCTATCTACTGACATGTATGATCTAATTTTTAATAAATGTTTTGGCTCTCTGATAGTTAAATCTCCCTGAGTATGGTTCAAAATATATTATGGCTTATTCTATTATGAAGTAGATTAATATATTAGGTATCCAAAGTTTACATTATTCACAACGCATTATGTATGGCCTCTAAAATTTTAATAGATAGCATTGCATTATACGTAGCATATTTGAAAAGTATATTTTGTTAATGTATAAGGAATTATAATTTAAAATATATTAGACCCTTCTTCTTTATTATTATTTTTAAGTTTTAAATTCCATTTAGTTGATATACAGTGTGATATTAGTTTCAGATGTACAATATAGTTATTCAACACTTCCATACAATACCCAGTGCTTACCACAACTTACAAAAATTATATGAATATTATCAATATATGCATATTTTCAATATATCAGAACTTCCTTATATATAACCATTATTCTAGGTTACCTAGATCTAAAATACTTGCTAACCACTCTCTGAGGCATACTATCCTGCCCCTCCCTTATTTTGTAGTGAACATAGAAATTGAAGTCATTTCCAGCATCGCCAAATACCTGTGGGCTTGAAGTAAAAAATACGATAACAGTGATTCTTTCAAGGTAATTTGAGAATTCCACAAATTTAAGAACATAATTTTTAAAGAGACAAAATCTGAAAAGCATGAAGAGAAGAAAAGTGATGGCTTTGTTGGTTCAAATCAGGAGCAGCGAATCGGTGGCCCACAGCCCCAAACCGTATCTTGCTTCACTGCCTTCGGTGTTAGAACAGTGAATTCTACGTTAGTATCTACATAGATTTTCCAGTTTGCAAGGGCCCCACTACTACCTGTTTTTTTAAACTTGGGCTGCCTCACTTAATTTGGAAAACATCAGTTATGTGCCTTAATGTCAAACATTGGCAAAACATTGGTTTAAAGAAAATTAATTCATAATTTCAGTTAAATTATACCATTTTAAAATAAAATGACTTTCTAGCAAAAGAGTTTTTTACTGATTACATTATCCATTTACTGAGGGATCACATAAAAATATATTTTAAAGGAAGTAAAATAAAACAAAATAAGATGGACAGCTCTTTGTCCTTCTAGCTCACTTTTTCTTTTCTCTTTATGCGCCTCAGCCATATGCATTTCACAGAGCTATTTTTGTGTCATTTTTCCTGTGTCTCAACAAAAATTATCATCTTAGACATGTCTTCCATAGATAACTCCATATTCTAAAAAATTTTTAAGTTTATTTATTTTAGAGAGAAAAGGAGGGGGTGCAGAAAGAGAAAGAGAGAGGACCCAGAGTAGGCTCTGAGGTGTCAGCACAGAGCCCCATTCAGGGCTTGAACTCACAAACCCTAAGATCATGACCTGAGGCAAAGCCAAGTTAGCTGTTTAACCGACTGAGCCATCCCAGGTGCCCCAAAATCCATATTCTAATACTCAATATTTTTTCTCTCTTTTATTCATCAATTTTTCCTTTTCGTCCTATCATCTTCTTTTTCCTCTGCAAATTTAAAGAAATACATATTTTGGTAGGAGGAAATGTGTATGGGTGGGTATGTGGTTGTGGGTGTGTAACAGATGGGATAAAATAATGATTTATTTTAAATCACTGCAAATAATGCTTCCCCTACCTACAAACGAATATCCTTAAAATCTACCATTAGAAATAAAGAAAAAAAGGGGTGCTTAGGTGGCTCAGTGGTTAAGCTTCTGACTTCATCAGTTCAGGTCATGATCTCTCAGGCCATGAGTTCAAGCCCCACACTAGGCTTCGTGGTGGCAGCTCAAAGTCTGGAGCCTACTTCAGATTCTGTGTCTCCCTTTCTTTCTACCTGACCCCTGCTCACAGTCTGTCTCTCAAAAATGAATAAACAGTAAAAAAATTAAAAATAAAGTAAAAAGAGGCTAATTCTAACATTAGAATATAGAAGCCACATTTCAACAAATTTTCTCATTTGCCACCATTGTGATCCACAGAAACATAAACGGATTCATTAGATGTGGAGGTGTTTTGTGAAAATAACGGTATTGGCTTTGATATTCAGGGCAGGATCAAGTCAGTAAATAATCAAGGTTGCATACTGAGTTATTTCATTACTATGTCAGATTCTAAGTTGGACTACTCTACTGGAATTGCTATGGCTGAGTGAACTCAGTCACAGCAATATCCGTGCAGGCAAGCCCTGGAACTGCACTCGTTGACATTGATCTCACGGTGTGGACCTGCAAAGCCTTTCCCACCTGGACACTGGTACCCAAGAGGAGACGTTTCCAGATCCATTTTCTCTCCCCACACAGCTCCGTTCTCACAAGGATTACTAGCTTCACACAGCTCCAAATCACAAGAAGAATCTGGAAGGAAAGAATCAGTGTCAGTGCTTACTTAATGGACAAATCCCCCTGACTGCTGCCACTTGCCTGGCATTTGTCTGCATAAATGCATTCAACTTAGTCTCTAGGCAAAGACTCATAATTCTCTTCCATATTATCATTGTGATTCTCTCTCTCTACATTACAATTTAAGAAAGAAATGTTATTTATGATTTCCATAGTTCATCTAACAAAGTACCAGCAGGCAACAATATTAAGCGACAGCATTCTTAAAACTCCCATTTTGTTCCTTCATACTGTATACCTCTTATTCAACAATGTTCTCTGAAGACACTGCAGTTAAGAAAGTACATTACTGATGATCTGATGCTCTCTGTGTTTTGTTTTTTCTTTTTTGGTACCCTGAAGGTTACTATCACTATACGCTTTGCCTGATAGATCTGTTGCTTATACTCAAAACAAGTGAACAATGAAAAAAGGACATTTTGATAAGGCTTTAATCTTAAGAATAACACCTCAGCCCTGAAACTAAGTTTTAAATTTTACTCCGAGACTAACTAGATAAAGCAATCATCATTCGGTAAAATATACACAAGTATTTGGAGATAAGAAGTAAGATGGTTGACCCAACATAATACAAAAAGTGAAGCATAAATTGCATTAAATCGTTCAATAAAGCAAAATAATTATTCAGGTGTCAGTTTTCCAGATATAGTAAAAATATTTGTACATTGGCTATTTGGCAAGTATTTAAATAATAGCATTAACGTGTAGTATATATGTACCTACATAGCTTCTCATAGTGCCTTGCTGAATATCTGAGAGAGAAAAATATCCTGTAACTATTAAGTCCTTTAATTGCTCAGATTTTCTTAGTCACTTTGCCACTATAGGGATGAAGCGATGATAAAATGAACTGGGATAATAGATAAAGCTTTCAAAGGTTTAGAAGTACAGTGGTAGTTGGAGAAATTCTAAAACCTCAGGATCCCTATGGTTTTCCCAATGCTTTTTATTGATAACAAGAAAAAAGGTAAGACAACCCTAGAAACTGCTGAAGATATCAGCAATGTGTAATGGTGAAATACCTAAAATAATGTAGTTAGTGCCCACAAAATAAGAGCAAAAGAAGTTGTACTAAGTTGAACACTCAGTGCTTCAAGTTCCAAGTACAGTTAAAGAATTAAAAATAAAAAACTACTTCCAAAGAGCATAAAAACAAATAGTTCCTTCAATTAAAATATCTATTAAGTGGCTTCTTTTTTTTTTTTTTCAAGAGCTATGGTAAGTAGTGTGGAAAATTCAAATAGGAGCAAGACCTGTTCCTCCTCCTCAAAACATTATGAAATTGAAGTGTATTGCATATGGTGCATTCCTAGATACTACTTTATCATAATGAAATTTTTTTCTTTGTAAAATAAGAGAAATGGCATTGAACAACATCCACCAGAAACACATAAAACAATGAATTATCCTTAATAAAAAGTTCTCGTGCATACCCTTCTTTCTAGTTACCTACTTCTAAATATTTACTTGCGAGAATAGCTTTTTTGCTTTGCTAGTGAGAAGTTAATTTAACTTGTCTCTTTCATAAATAGTTGCATGCATATAATCCATTAAATTGCTGAGCAGTAATTCATACTCATAGTTGAGAAATCATTCATGATATTCTATTTTACAGCATACGCAGGAGTTCACTGTACCTTGAATACCATGTTGATTTGATTCTTATGAATTCACTATATAAATACTTACTGAACCCCTACTATGTGGTAAACAATGAGGGAGAAGAAGCTGGGGTTAGGGGTGCCTGGGTGGCTCAGTTGGTTAAGTGTTCGACTTTGGCTCAGGTCATGATCTCCCGGTTTGTGGGTTCAAGCCCTGTGTCGGGCTCTGTGCTGAACTGAGCTATCTCAGAGCCTGGAGGCTGTCTTTAGATTCTGTGTCTCCCTCTCTCACTGACCCTCCTGTGCTCATGATGTCTGTCTGTCTCTCTCAAAAACAAATAAAACATTAAAAAAAAGAAAAAGAATCAGGTTATAAACAACAAAGTCTCGTATAAGCAAGTAAATCAATGAAGTATAATAAGGATCTAATGTGGTTAATCTCTCATGCCAAGAAATCACTGCAGCAGGAAGAACTCTAATATGCCTCCATGATCCCCACTCCCAGGGTACATGACCTATAGAATTCTCTCCCTTTAAGTATGGGTGAGATTTGAGAATGTGATAAAATCTTACATTGTACTGCATAAACGATTTGTGGAAATAATTAGTCACCTGATCAGATGACTTTTAGTCAATGAAAAGAGAGATTTGGAAGCTTCTGACCAAATAAGGTGTGACTTTAAAAGAAGTGTAAGGAAATCTGATTGCCTGGAAGGGAGAGGAGATTAAGAAACAATCCCACTTGCAATGTCAGCATAAATTATAAAATATCTATGAATAAACTTAACCAAGGAAAGAGATGTATTCCGAAAACTATAAACCATTGATGAAAGAAACTGAAGATGACACACACAAAAAGGAAAGGTATCACATGTTCACAGGTTGGGAGAACAAATATTGCTAAAATGTTCGGACTACCCCCCAAAACTTACACACTTAATGTGATCCCTATCCAAATGCCAATAGCATTTTTCAAAGAACTAGAACAAATAATACAAAAATTTGTATGGAACCAGAAAAGACACTAAACAACCCAGGCAATCTTGGAAAAGAACAAACCTGGAGGTATCACAATTCCGATTTAAGATATACTGGAAAACTAAAGTAATGAAAACAGTATGGTCTTGGCACAAAAACAAACACATAGATCAATAAAACAGACTAGAAAACCCGAGATAAAGCCAAAAGTATATGGTCAATTAATCTTTGACAAAGCAGGAAAGAATATCCAATTGTTAACAGTCTCTTCAACAAATGGTTCTGGGAAAACTGGACAGCTACATGAAAAAGAATTAGGCTGGACCACTTTCTTACACCATACAAAAAAATAAACACAAAATGTGTTGAAGACCTAAATATGAGACCTGACACCATAAGACTTGAAACTTCCTGAGAAAGTTCAGGAAGTAATTTCTCTGACATCAGCTAGAGCAACATTTTCCTAGATATGTCTTCTGAAGCAATGGAAACAAAAACAAATATAAACTATTAGGACTACCTCGAAATAAAAAGCTTCTACACAGCAAAGGAAACAATCAACAAAACTAAAAGACAACCTGCAGTGGTGCCTGGGTGGCTCAGTAGGTTAAGCATCTCACTTTGGCTCGGGTCATGATCTCATGGTCCACACGAGTTTGAGCCCCACATAAGGCTCTGTACTGAAAGCTCAGAGCTTAAAGCCAGCTTCAGATTCTTTGTCTCTCTCTGTCTGTTCTCCTCCCCCACTCATGTTCTGTCTCTCTCTCAAAAATAAATTTAAAAAAACATTAAAAAATAAAAAAGACAACCTACAGAATAGGAAGAGATATTTGCAAATGACATATCCGATAAAAGATCAGTATCCAATATATAAAGAACTTATACAACTCAACCTAAACAAAGAATCCAATTTAAAAATGAACCAAAGACATGGTCATTTCTCCAAAGAAGATATACAGATGGCCAACAGACACATGAAAACGTGCTCAATATCACTAATCATAAGGGAAATGCAAATCAAAAGCATAATAAGATAACCCTCCACACCTATCAGAATAGCTAAAATAGAAAACGGAAGAAACAAATGTTGGCAAGAATGTGGAGAAAAAGGAATCCTTGTGCACTGTTGGTGAAAATACAAACTGGTGCAGCCACTGTAGAAAACAATATGGTTGTTCCTCTAAAATTAAAAGCAGAATTACCATATGATATAGTAATTTCACTCCCAGTAGGTACCCAAAGAATACAAAAACATGAATGGAATCACAGCTATCTATTGGTTCAATGGAATCTTTTTCTTTTCATGTCACTTTAACAAAGAATCTATCCAATGACACTTGCTTTTGCCTCCTTTTGAGGATTTTGTGGAAATGGGACATTGTGTTTCATTAAAAAGATTAATCCCTGGCACTGCTAAAACCTTATTCAGGTAGTGCTTTTCTATAAAAGATTGCACTGTCTCCCACATTTTACACATCTCCCTAACCTCATTTGAAGTGGATTATTCCTCCACCTTTTTCTCCTTCTCTGGAGATGGGGTGCAGATGTAGGCTTATAAAATCTTGCAATTTCAGCCACTCACATACCTTGTTCCTACTTCTCAATGATTTTCTTCTTAACTTTCACTATTTCACCTTTCTTTTCAATCTTTTTCTATATGGGGGCCATTGTATAGGCTCACACAGATGTTGACTACAGTACAGTATTAATAAACTCTTGTCATACACTCTATTTAATGTAACTGGCAATAAAGCATCAGAGGAAAGGGTTTATATCTGCAGGTGGCCATACCTAGAATGAAGCAAAGCATTCCTAAGTTTACTCTTGTATGGAAAAGCAAAGGACTGTCCATATGTGCTTTGAAGCAACAAAAAATACACCAGTGTCAGTTCTTGGCACCTTCCAATGTTCTATTTCTGCCAGAAACCACAGCCTGAGACTGAACATCTGAACATGGGAGACAATCAAGCACCATCCCGCAGTGAGAGACGGAAGAACCATTGGCTCAGTTGTGATCGTGTGACGATTGACATCATGTACTACTCATATTGCAACACTCGCAAAACAAGTTAAAATACCAGAATCTCAGATATATATATATATATATATATATATATATATATATATATATGTGTGTGTGTGTGTGTGTGTGTGTGTGTGTGTATATATATAAATATATATATATAACATACATATAAATCTCAGCCATGAAACATAAAAAAATTAATCTTGCCATTTGCAACAACATGAATAGATCTAGAAAGTATAATGCTAAGTGAAACAGGTCTCTCAGAGAAAGACAAACACTGTATCATTTCACTTATATGTGGAATTTAAGAAACAAAAGAAATGAACAAAAACAAAGAGATAAACCAAAAGAGAGACACTTCACTGTAAAGAAAAAATTGATGGTTACCAAAAAGGTGAGTGGGGAGGATGGATGAATTGGTGATGGGGATTAAAGTACACTTATCATGATGAACACTGAGTAATGTACAGAATTGTATTGCACATGTAAAACTAATATAATGCTGGGTGTTAACTACACTGGAATTTTTAAAACATTATGTAAATGTTAATATGTTATAGAGGTAAAAATGAGTTAAATGAAATTCAAAAATTTTAAATAATATCTTTGAGGTTGGGACAAGATCATAAAATGCTTTATGGTCCATATGATTTAGACCTATGTGCATTGAGACATCATTAAACTCTTTTCTTGAAAAGTGCTAATATATATACAATGGAGTATTACATGGCAATGAAAGAATGAAATCTGGCCATTTGTAGCAAAGTGGATGGACCTTGAGGGTGACATGCTAAGCGAAATAAGTCAGGCAGAGAAGGACAGATACAATATGTTTAAACTCATAGGTCTAACAAGAGAACAGGAGAAACCTAATGGAGGACCAGGGGGAGGGGAAGAGGGAAAGAGAGTTGGGGAGAGAGAGGGATGCAACACTTAAGAGACTATTGAATGCTGAAAATGAACTGAGGGTTGAAGGGGAAGGGGTGGGGGGAAAGAGGTGGTGGTGATGGAGGAGGGCACTTGTGGGGAAGAGCACTGGGTGTTACATGAAAACCAATTTGACAATAAACTGTTTAAAAATAATAATAATAAATAAAACTTTAAAAATAATGAATCTATAAGATATTTATTATTTAATGTTATAGGATTATTTCTGAAGAAAAATTTGCTATACAGAGAATGTTAAGGTGTGAAAAATATCTATTCCATATATGATACATGTGCCACTGACACTGTCATTCTGAGACATGCACATACACATTGCGTTTATCCTATACTCTTTCTTGGATCTGTGAATCCCACATGAATAAGTATGAATTATTTGAACAAAAATCAACATGGACATCTTGGTAAATGAGCAGTTGACTCCTCTGATTTGCTTTGGGTAGTTACCTGACCTCACCGTGTCCTTTTCCCTCATAACTCACCAATTTAAAAAATATGAAAAAAAATGTAAATGGTCACCTATCTCACAAAAGGAGATAAACCAATGGATTAAACATGAAAAGATGTTCAACATCATATGTCATTAAGGAATTGCAAATTAAAATAGTAAGATACCACTATGCACATGTTAGCAATGGCCGAAGTTCAAAACACTGACGACACCAAATGGTGCCTCAAATATGGAGCAACAGGAACTTTCATTTATTACTGGGAACAATGCAAAGTGGTACAGTCACTTTGGAAGACAGCCAGTTTCTTACAAAATTAAACAAACTCTTACTATACAACCCAGTAATTGCACTCAATGGTATCTACTCAAATGAATTGAAACCTTAGGTTCACAAATAAACCTGCACATGTACGTCATATCATCTTTATTCAAAATTGCCACAATTTGGAAACAGCAAAGATGCCCTTCAGTAGGTGAATGGATAAATAAGCTGTGGTACCTCTAGACAGTAGAATATTATTCATCACTAAAAAGAAACAAGCTACCAAGCCACAAAAAGACGTGGAAGATTTTTAAGTGTATATTAGTAGGTGAAATAAGGCAATCTAAAAAAAGAATGTATGGGGCGCCTGGGTGGCTCAGTCGGTTAAGCCTCTGGCTTCGGCTCAGGTCAGATCTCACGTTTGTGGGTTCGAGCCCCGCGGCAGGCTCTGCGCTGACAGCTAGGTCAGAGCCTGGAGCCTGCTTCCGGTGCTGTGTCTCCTACTCTCTCTGCCCCTCCCCCTCTCATGCTCTGTCTCTCTCTGTATCAAAAATAAATAAAACAGTAAAAAAAAAAACTTAAAAAAAAAGAATGTATGATTCCAACTACTTGACATTCTGGGAAAAGCAAAACTATTGAGACAGTAAAAAGATCAGTGAGTGCTTGCCAGCTATTAGAGAGGAGAAGGGGATAAACACACAGAACCAGTGGATTTTTAAGAGCACTAAAACTATTCTATATCATACTGCAATGGTAGATAATATGTCCTTGTACATTTGTCAAACCTATAGGATGACTAAACAATGTAAATTGGACTTGGTATGATAAAACGTGTCAATTTAGGTGGTGAGGGATACTGATACTGGGGGAAGTAGTACATGTTTGAAGACAAGGAATATTCAGGAACTCTCTGTACTTTTTGTTCAATTTTGCTGTGAACCTAAAACTTCTGTAAAAGTGGTTATTAAGCTAAAAATATGTAAATGAAAGTTAAAAATTTTAAAAAAGTGGTAATGAAATATACTAAGCCTGTTCACACTAAGAATTACACTGCATTTCCAAGTTGTACTTAAAAATATATGCATAATGTTTATTTTTCCCTGAGGTTTTATTTTACTGAAGATTGTATCTTGTTGACACAATGTAAAATTGAGAATCCATGGTAATAATCATTTTATTTGCATACATAGTTGGTAGGAAAATTAAAAACCTATTTTCATTAGTTTCCTTTTACAACCGTGTCATCAATTTACAAAATCCCAAATGCTTAGGTTCCAATTGGAGTTGTACTGGTAGTAGAAATGTGCATTTAACTGAACTATTTTTCCTCTAATTGAAATTTGCATCAATCAAATTAGTATGCTACTTTCAAGTGTATGAATCACTTTTAGTATTAAGTTCTTTACGATATTGTTAAACTTCTTAAGAAAAAATACTGTTTTTGAAAGCTTTGAGTGGATGTAGATGTTTATTAAAATGTGAAAATGTTAAACATGCTCATAAGATGAGTGTGTATTAGTCCAGTGGTTTGATTTTATGACTTAGATAAATTTAAAGATAAATGTAGAATTCAGATATTTACAAAAAACATAGCAGTGTTATCAATTAGTAAATAACAGCTTAGGTTAAATTACATTTCTTTTAAGAGGTGTCATATAGGAGGTGTAAATGACAGTTATTAATAAAGACATGGTGGCATCCACTACAAAAGATACAGGAAATGGAAATCAAGTCCTCCAAGTTTTACAATCAGCAACCAAGACTTGAAAGGATCAGCTTGGACAGTAAAAATTCTGTCTCTGCAGAGACTTAGAAGGACATGAATTGGATAAAAAGAGTAGCTCTTCATGAAGCATACCTTGAAATATTAAAGACGTACTCTTTATATTCTTTTAAAATCCATTATGAATCTATTATCCAAATTGTGCAAGAGAAACAATGCTTACTAAACAGAATTAGATGACACTCTCTGCCTTTAATCAACATTAAGGTAATATTTTTGTGCATTGTGAATGACCAGGGAGGCGGATAATTATTTACCATCAGGAATTTCGCTTAGACAAATAAAAGCTGAGTACTGATTTTTATGGGAAAGTATTCTCTTTCTCTCCCTCCTTCACCTCCTTCTCTATCTCCATCTCTATCATCTCTCTCTGTCTCCCAAATGCCCAAACCCACAGCTCCCAATTATACTATGAAGATTTGATTTATTCTCAAAGTTAGTGATCAGCGAGACAGAGAACAATCACATTTTTCTCATAATACTTAGAAATTTCCTCATTTATTTTCCTATAATCCTCATTTATTAGTGGCAAATGATCTAGGTGTATTTTACAAGTATTGGTTATATTTCAGAATTTACAATTTAAAAAACGTAAATAAAAATTGTATACAAACGGCCCCTGACTTACTATGGTTTAATTTATCATTTTCCAGCTTTACAATGGTGCAAAAGTGATATGCATTCAGTAGAACTGCACTTCCAATTCTGAATGTTTATCTTTTCCTGGAGTGGCAACATGTAGTATCATACACTTCGTGAAGCTGAGCAGAGGCAGCACCCTCTGCTCCCAGTCAGCCAATGATGGGGAGGATACACTTACCCCATCTGTGCCTGTACAACTATCGTTTTTCACTTTCAGTACAGTATTTGGTAAATTACATGAGTATTCAACACTTTATTATAAAATAAGTTTGCATTAGATGATTTTGCACAACTGTAAGTTAATAAGTGTTTTGTGCACATTGAAGGTAGCTTTGGCTTTTTTTTTTTTTTTTTTTACTTTTTTGGAATCTTAGCTTAAGTTTTATTTTTAAAAGATAGAGGTACAAAAAAGAAAATACATCTTCCTGTACGATATCATTTTGAATTTTGGATATAAAAAATTTGTGTCAGATTCTCTCAATGCATACAAACTGAAAAAATGGCAAAGATGTAAGATAATGTGAGACCAAAATGAGAAAGGAGTGACGTAATTCTTTTAACCCAAAAATTTTGCCTTAAGATTTATTTTAAAACACTGTATATTTTAGGTATATTTTTCTCCTTTATGATAAATTTTTTATAGAGCTACATACCCCCATAGGAACATGAACTAATTATTCTTAACACTACCTTTCTTCTTCTCCTGTGTTTCTAAAGAAATAGAAACAAACATCAGATCTTAATCCAGTCTCATCACACTTGCAATATCTTGTCCTGTTATTTTTTTGTCCCATCCATTTTACAAAAATAAACCAGTCATCCACATAATAAAGTGTGTGGTTAAGACTGTGAATGAAGACAGGAATCAAAATTATATGTTAGAAAATATTTATTTTATATAAAAAGAAGAGAATAATTGATGATAAAGGAACAAAAAAGATGTGCGACATTAAAAATAGCAAAACTACTGTCATAAATCCTACATTATCAGTAAATATGCTAAGTGAAAGAAGCCAGTTACAAAAGATCATATCACATTCCATTTATATTAAATGTCCAGAATAGGCAATTCTGTAGAGGAAGAAAATGGACTGGTGGTTGCCTATGGTTGGAGACGCAGATGAAAAGTGAGTACTAATTAATACAGAGTTTCTTTTAAGGGAGATGGAATGTTCTTAAATTAGGTTTCAGTGATAGTTGCTCAAATCTGTGAATATGCTAAAATACACTGAATTGTATAAACTTATGAATTTTATGATATGTGAATTACGTATCAATAAAGCTACTGAAATATAACAGGGCAATATTATCTTTTTAATAATATTAGCTGATATTCATGTTCCACCTTGGTTGCTCACCATTAGGTCAATCCATTTATTGATTGAAGAAAGAACAGATACCATATACAATTAAGAATTCAGTTAATCAGCGATATTGACTTATAATTTTATATTCTTGTAGTGACCTTATCTGACCTTTGTGTCAGGGTAATGCTTGCCTTTTAAAATGGGTTTGGAAGTATTTCTTCCTTTGTTTTTTTGGAAATGTTTGAGAAAGATTCTTCTTTAAATCCTTGGTAGAATTCACCATGAAAACAATGTTCTATTTCTTTATGATTCAGTCTTGGTAGATTGTGTGTTTCTAGAAATTTATCTATGTCTTATAAGCTATCCAATACACTGGGATATAATTCTTCATTGTATTCTGTTGTGACCCTGGTATGTGGCTTTCTGCAGGCATGGGTGAAGTGATTTTTTAGCAAAGGTCTGAAGGGCCAAACCCCTGATCTTGACAGCCATGGTAAATTTAGCAGCAGTGAAAACTAAAGGGAATCCCTGAAGTGCAGGGTGGTGAGGTGAGTTTGAGAGAATGAGAGAATGATCTTACAGTGAACAAGGAAAGAGAATGGACCACAATTTACATCAATCTTGGTCTCTCAGCAGAGGGTGGGACAATGGCAGAAAAGGGCAAACAGATAAAACATTATGAGAAGCTTCAATAGAAGCCAGAGAAAACTCAGGTACAACACTCAAATGAAACGATTTCTTCTAAGCTGTGATATTACATAAGCCACCTCTAAACCAGATGTCACACTGAAGTGGAAAAAATCCCAAAAGGAGAAACTCCCCAAAACACAGATTATTGAACACAAAAGAAGTTGACATTTAACCTGGGAATAACCAACCATTATATATCAACAATGACAGTACCTTTAATAGTCAAGCTTATTTTATGTCTTCAGCGGCAATAGTACCTTCAATGGTATGTTGAGATAAAATATAAAAAGAAGTTGCTTGTTGGCAAAATTACATTTTTAGTACTGTATATTTTCGTCCCATGTACAAACTTCAAGATGCTGACTCTCAGTTTAATGAAAAGCAGGCAAGCTTGGGACACAACATTGCATGATATTGGGGAGGTCACTTAAAATAATACAAAACCTTTTGCTCTTAAGTAGAACAGCAAATATTTATCAAGAAACACTTTCTAAGAATTCAGTCTGAATCCTTGTCTAGTCATTTTCCCAAGCCTGTAAATTTCTGCTGCTGATAGAATTAAAATTTTCAAGAGTTTTTCTTCTGTGACCAGACATTTAAATTCAAATTTTGGGTTAAACTATGGTACATAGTTACCCATTAAATTAAACTATCTCAAGTACAAAATAGTTGAAGAATAGCACAACACTAGTTAAGACTCAGGCTACTAGGTCACATGACTCTAGCCGTCTTCTTTGATGTGAACAATTTTAGCTTCCCAGGTGATCTTGTTTTTTCATCATATTTCACAAAACTAAGTTTATTCTGGAAAAATAGTCAAAATGTAAATCTGTAGTTTCTGAAAGCTTCTACTCAGAGTAAACAAAGGATAAAACAGTGCAATGAAAATATTTCTATCTTTGTATATTTAGGGAGTTTTGATTCACTAATGAGATACATAAAGTCAATGTAAGGTAACTCTTGACATGATTTAGGTAATATTTATAATAATAACAATCATTTAGAACTTAGAACACACTAGGTACTATTTTAAGTGATTTATAAACGCCAACTCATTCTATCCTCACAAAGAATCTTTGTGTGAGTATTGCAGTTATTCACATTTTTTTAGGTGAGGAAACTGTGGCACAGGTTGCTTATGTCAGTGGGGGAGCAATGCTCAGACCCAGACATCTGGGTCCAGAGTCTATGAACTCAGCATAGTGCACAGTTACTATCCATGCTCTTCAGTTTTGCAAAACTATTTGTTTGTTGGTTTGTTCGTTAGTGCAAGAAATTCCAGGTAATTTCATGTAAATAATTTTAAATTTTAATTTAAATCCATTTTGCTTTATTTAATCTGAGTTGCCCACCAGATGAAAATCATGGGCTTTGATGAAAATTATTACTTTAATTCTGGTGATTCTACATAAGCAGCATACATTCATGGCTTTAAAAAAATGCCCCCAATATTAAGTTCTAGGAACTAACTGTTATAGGTCAACTTATGAAATGTACTAGGTCAACTTATAAGAGATCAGAGAGCTTACTGGATATAGGTTTGGTTTAAACTCCCATTCTGCTGAATAATTAAAGATTGGGCAATCTGGAAAGACCCTAAGAATGTAACTCGATAAGGAAGTTTAACCTGTTTTTCAAGATTCTGTTAAGTAACCCCACCCCTCTACTAAGACCTGGCTGAAGCAAAGTCCACAGGTGAAAGTCACCTGGTCACTGTCTCTCTATCGCGATAGCTTAGGTGTCTAACTATGATTGGTCATTCTAAAGGGACAAAGAACCTTAAAATGATAGGTTTCTGCCAAAACTAACGTCTGTGTATTACAATGTAATTGGCTACTAAGGAATGCTGTGAATTGTTATTGGTTAACTAAATGATGACACGTTGTCCATATAATCTGACTGCCCCCTTTGTTCGGGGCCATTCTCTGCTCCTTAACACCAGGGAGATCAGGTTTGGCCCCGCTGTAATAAAAGCATGCGGCCGTGAATAAAATTATGCCTTGCTTCTATTCAGCATTGGTGGTGCTTTGGTTATCACCCTGCAAAACTAACATTCACTCTTGTTTGAAACTGCCCCAAAAGGACTTTTTAAATAACCTTGAAAAAAGCTGTACTCTAGGCATTCATTAGTATTAACAGTCATATGATTGGTTTCAGCAATTTAATTGCAAAATCCTTGACTCCAGTGATTAAAAGTAACGGATTTAGGTTAAAGCCTAATATTGAATAAAATAGAAACAGGCCAATACCTATATCTTATTCCTATATAAGTTTTCATGTATGTGAAAAACATTATTATATTCTGAGGAATATTAAGTCACATTTAAATTCCCAAGAAAAATGCTTTTCTGAATATCTTAAATTATTCAATAGACTAGAGTATATTTGTGTCCATCATAACATTGATAATCAATATGTGTTACTCACAAAATATACACTTGGTAAAACATATTTAGCCATAACAAATGTTACAAGTTTTGGGTTCTCTTAAATCCATTAAACATATAAACTATCAAATGTCAAAGATGAAGCAATTGCATATCGTCTATTTAAAATAATATAGGGGAAAACATATGTCATCTTTAGTAAAATGTCTGCAATAAAGAAAATGCATAAAAATTGATTTTAAACAAATTTGTTTCAATGAATAAACTTGCCAAATTATTTTTCAAAGGGGCATTACCGTTTTGCATTCCCACCATTCCCACTAGTGACTGTTTTGGTTGTTCTGTCTCCTCACAAACATTCAGCATTGTTGTTTAGTTCTGAGTTTATCTCATACTAATAGGTATATGATGGTCACCATGGAGTATTAACACTATTTTTTTTTTACTTTTTATTTTTATATTTAAATCTTTCATGAAAATTTAAAAATAATACAAAAAATTCCAGTACTTTGTTTATATTTTGCTATATTTGTATTAATACTTCCTCTAACATTTACATATATATGTGTATATATGACATACATTTTGATTATATATTTATCATATCATTTTGTGAGCCATTTGAGAGAAAGTTGGAAATATTATGACTATCTACCTTTAAGTATAGCAATGTGCATATTCTCACAACAATATTATTCCTTATATTATCACAGTACAATGATCAAAATCAATGCTATTATTTAACTCACATTCCCATTTTGATTTTTGTCAATAATTCTAATAAAATCTTTCACATATAGTTTGTTTGTTTATTTGTTTTTAGTCTGCATAAAATCCAAGCTCACATTCAGAAGTTAGTTGTGATTATCTTTTATTATTATTTTTTTTTGGTCTTTTTGGACCTTGACATTTTTTTAAATATTCACAGTCTAGTAATTTTGTAAAAGGCCCATCAATGTGGCTTATTTGAAGTCACCTTATTATGGAAATTCAGGCTTTATGTATTTTTGGAAGAATAAGATCAGGAGTGATATAGTATCCTTAGTGCATCATTTCAGGGGACACTGTAAGTTCCTTTGTTTGAATATTGGTGATGTTATTATGACTTGTCTTTTTGGATTTAACAAATATCTTAAGCCTATGTACACATCCTGTCTCTTACGAATTCTTCACCAATCATTTCTAATAACTATTGATGATTTTCCAATTGTACCATTACTTTCATACCTGTTACCTGATATTCTACTATAATGAAGAGTTTTCCCTTTTAACTGTCAATTGTCAATTATGTAAGAATCGAGGCATCAATTGTTATAGTATTAAGTTATTTTTAATCCATTAACTCTTTTGTTTATTTTAATTCTCAAATTTTCTTATATTTGCCCAAAGGAAGGCCTTTTAAGCTGGCTCCTTTTGATAATTCTCATTTTTTTTGAGTTCTTTTTTATTAATGCAAAAAGATATCTATGGTTTTCTTGGAAAGTGTCTTTCCTCTAAAAAGCCACAGTCCCCTTAAATAGAGATTAATATTTAGAAATATAAATCTGGTTTTATCTATATTATATAGGTATATAGATATATACACACATATATATATAACATATCAATGTATATACAGATACACATGCATATATATATATATATATATATGTTTAGACACATATATACATGCAGATATATATACACAAACACACACATCAGGTTCAAGGTGATACATGCAATTTCACCTAATCATCCAATATAACTGGGCACATCCTAGAATACTATAACATAATATTGCATGCATATAGTTACATTTATGTTTCTATGCTTACTTATTAAGAATCATGAATTCATATGCATACCTCCATTTTATAGCTAATACCTTTGGAATGGCTTTTAGTTCTTCTCCTTCTTTCCATATCTATAAATTCCTTTACTTCCAGTGAGATATCTAATTCCTATTATCCTTAGTATACTCACTGATTTGCTAAAAACTGTAATACACACACACACATTTAGAATAGCCAACCAAAAGTAAAACCAAAATTACTAAGCAAAAGTACTAATGTAAAACTCTCTCCCTCTCTCCCTGCCCCTCCCCTGCTCCTGTTCTCTCTCTCAAAATAAAATTGAATTTACATTAAGAATAAATCTTAAGTGTGCAGTTTTTTTATAAATGCATATTTTAAAAATAGTTTATGGTCAAATTGGTTTCCATACAACACCCAGTGCTCTTCCCCACAAGTGCCCTCCTCCATCACCACCACCTGCCTTCCCCCTCCCTTTCCCCCTCCCCCTTCAACCCTCAGTTCATTTTCAGTATTCAAGGGTCTCTCACGTTTTGCATCCCTCTCTCTCTCCAACTCTCTTTCCCTCTTCCCCTCCCCCTGGTCCTCCATTAGGTTTCTCCTGTTCTCCTGTTAGACCTATGAGTGCAAACATATGGTATCTGTCCTTCTCTGCCTGACTTATTTCGCTTAGTATGACACCCTTGAGGTCCATCCACTTTCCTACAAATGGCCAGATTTCATACTTTCTCCTTGCCATGTAGTACTCCATTGTATATATACATATACCACATCTTCTTGATCCACTCATCAGGTGATGGACACTTAGGCTCTTTCCATGATTTAGCTATTGTTGACAGTGCTGCTATGAACATTGGGGTATACGTGCCCCTGTGTGTCAGCACTTCTGTTTCCCTTGGATAAATCCCTAGCAGTGCTATTTCACACTTTTTAATCCATACATACTCCTTTAAGATTTAGAACATTTTTATTACCTTAGAAAATGTTCTGAATTTCCCTTCCCAGTCAACTCTGTCTCTGGAAACCACTTCTATTATTTTTTTTCTATTAGAGAAATAACATAAGTGGAATATTAGAATACATTCTTTTTGCCCATCATCTTTGTTAAGCATACTGTCTGAAACTTTCTTGTTTATTAGTAGCTTGATCATTCCTACTGCTGTGCAAAAGCCCACTGTATGTACCTATTACTAGTTGGTTTATACATTTTTTATGTTGACAGACATTTAACATGTTTCTAGGTTTGAATTACTATGCATAAGATTGTTATAAGCATTACTATAAATGCTTTTTAGGAACAAATATTTTGATTTCACTTGTTTATATATCTAGGTTTCAATTGCTCTTCCTATGTTAGGTGTATGTTTAAAAGTAACTTCCAAACTGTTTTCCAAAATTTTTACATTTTATTCACTATCAATAATTTTAAATCTGTGTCATCAATGTATAAGAATTCTATTTACTCCACATTTTCTAAAACACTTCTTTCTTAGTTTAGACACTTTAGAGGTGTATCCACTTCTAGTTTTATTTTGCATTTTGTTGATGATTAATGATAAGAATTTTTTATTTGCATATCTTCCTTTATGAATGTTGGTTCCATGCATTTGCAAATTATTTTCAATGCTTTGTTTATATTATTGATTTTTTGATGCTCAATGTATACTCTGCTTTTTAGTCCTTTGCCAGATAGATATGTGCATATATTTTCTTTCAAGCTTATCTTGTTATTTTCTATTCGTATCTTTGTTGAGTAAAATGTATATATAATAAGACTAAATTATCTTTTGTTTCTGTTAAATTATGAATATTGTTCTCATTTGCCTTTTCTATTAAGTAAAAGCTTCCCCCCAGGTCAAAAAGAGCATCCCTCATGTTTTCTCCTCAAGCTTTATAGTTTTAGCTTTTATGTAAACATTAAAGACTATCTAAAATCAATATTTTGTGCATGGTATGAGGTAGAAATCAATGCCATTCTTTCCCACATAAATATCTATTTATTCCATTACCACATGTTAAAAATACTTGCATTTTCCTATTGTATGGTTTGGATCTTTTGTTGAAAATAAATTGTATACAGGGACTCCTGGGTGGCTCAGTCAGTTAAACATCTAACTTTAGCTCAGGTTGTGATCTCATAGTTTAGGTGTCCAAGCTGCATGTCAGAGTCTTTGCTGACAGCTCAGAGCCTGGAGCCTGCTTCAGATTCTGCGTCTCCCTCTCTCTTGGTCCATTTCCACTCACTCTCTGTGTGTAGAAAAATAAATAAATGTTTAAAAAAAAAAAAGCAAAAAGAAGTTTATGATTATGGGGAGAAAAAATGGCTTTCTTTAAAAAAATAAATTGTATAAATGTGGTTCTATTCTGTAATCTCATTTCACTTCCATTAGTCAATTTTTCTTCCTTTGTCCCTTACTCCCTCTCACACCTCTCTCTTCCTTCCTCTCTTATTCCCTCCCTTCTTTATTTCCTTCCTTTTCTCTTTTAATAGACCTAATGTCTAATCTTTCTATTCTAATATCAGTTGATATTAATTAATGAACTCAGATATCATAACCTCTCCAGACTTGTTTTTTACTCAGTAGATTATTTTTGCCATTATAAGTACATATATTCTCATATTTTAAATCAAGTTTTCAACTAAAAAATACTTCTTACATTACAATAGGCATGACATTGAATTTATAGATAATGGTAATCATATTCATTTTTCTAATGTATGAACAGGTTATAATGTTTCCATCTCTATAAAACTTTAATTTCTCTCAGCAATGTTTTATAGTTTGCTGCAGACATTTTTAAATTTTAAATTAACCCTAAATTTTCTGTGTTTTTGTAACTCTTAAAAAAAAAGTTTCATTTTCTATTCTCAACATAAGCCTGATGCTTATGCTTTTTAGGATCTTCTCTTAGAATACAGTGTATATTTTGCTTGTAAATGAAAATGTAAACAATTTGTGGTCACATGGCAGACTAGAGCAGAGAAAAATAACTATGACCCCTTCTCTTCGATCTGGATGAGCTCTGTGAACATTTGTCTAATGAACCCCTCAGAAGTGTTACTTCCTCAATTCTTTTTGGCGTAGATCTTAAAAATGACTGGCAGTTTCTAGTTCCTCTCGAAATATTCACGCTGAGGAAATTTCCTAATAGCAGTAATGACATTTTCATCAAATACTTTTTTGTTGTGTAATGCTATCTTGTTCATTTTAAGGTGTTGTTACAGTATCCCTTGACTCTACCTGTATTAGTTTCCCAATGATTCATTAGAACCTGGGTAGCTTAAACAGCAGAAATTTATTCTGGAAGCAAGAAGTCCAAGATCAAGATGTTGACAGGATTGGTTCCTTCTAAGGATTTTGAAAGGGAATCTTTTTCATGCTTCTCTCATGCTTCTGGTGTTTAGCTGGCCATCGTTGACATATCATGGTTTGGAGAAGAATCAATCAGATCTCTTCCTTCCTCTTCACATGGTGATTTCCTTCAGCGTGTGTCTGTGTCTCGGTTTCTTCCCTTTTAATAAGGACACCAGTCATATTGGATTAGAGGCTCATCCTACATCTATATGACTTCATCTTAACTACTTATATCTGAAATGTCCCTCCAGTAATATTGCAGTCGAAGATATTGGAGATTAGCACTTTAACATACACATTATAGAAGGGCACAATTCAACTCCTAACGTAACTACTGGATGCCTCTCTCACTCCCCCAATATAGTTCTAGGCTTTGGCAAATATCCCCTGGAGGGGCAAAATCATATTAATTTGAAAACTGCTACTCTAAAAATATGACTTTAAAAATCTGATTACACTTATATTTGCCATGTTTAAGCAAGCTTAAGGTAAGCATAGAGAGAGACACATGGACAAGAGTAGTCAGTGGACTCCAGTGGACCAAAAGGAATACTCAATCATCAGTTTCAGATATTTTGTGACATAGTTCCACCACTGGTCACTGTAACTCACATCCTCTATATGAAAAATATATCATTTTCACTCATAAATGTCTTCTCCCATTGGAATTAGCTTAAAATCTAGGCTATCATTATTTAAATTAAGTTCAAATGTAAAAGAGGCCACTTTATTATAACTCCTTTGTTTCAGCATTTGAGAATAGCTTTTTTTGATTCAGAAACCTACAAATTAAAAAGTCAAATGTTTTGCTTGCCCATATTGTCAACATACAAAGCTGAGGCAGAGACAAGAAAACTGCAATGAACATACATTCAAAAGGGGGAAGAAATGGAGAAGAAATATAGTAGAGACCAGTTAATAGTACTTCTGTGATCTCTACTCTGTAAGTCATAATTAATGGCTCCTGTTTGCAGCTGAGTAACTTTCTCAGCTTGTCTTCCACCAGTCCCAAATATTTCTTGGAAATATTTCCTCTGAACCTTGGGGTGAAAATTAGACTATGCCCTTAAGGCTTTTAGAAGTACTTTTGTCTAGCTGAGGGGGTCTCCGTGCCTTTGCCTTAACTTATACTATTGTCTCAATACAGAGTTTTAAATCCATGCACCTTTGATCTTGCCCATGAGCTTCATGGAAAGCTCAGTTTTACTGGTAATATCCTGATCTGATCATTGCCCTGAGTCCATTTTGAAAATCTGTTGCCAGCTGGAGAGTCTGGAAATAACAATCATATTTATTTTCCAACACAGCAGTCCTGAGTTAAAAATATGTTTTCTAAAATCTGGTTGAAAACAGTCACATGGTTAGCTCATCTACTTCCTTTCCCATTTTATCATAGGCCATTAAGTGAAGCTTTTTGATAATTTCAACATTTTACTCTTAAATCTTCTTTGCCAACTCTATGAGGTCGTTGTGTGTATTTTCTATCTTCCATATTTGCACAGGCAAGACTCTTGCCAGTATTTGCCTGGTAAATATCATGACCTAATTTCTCTAGCCTCTAACAATGATGTGCTCACTGTTCTTCTTGATGTCATTAAAACTGCCTAAGTGTTCTTGCATCTTCTTCCCCAAATCATCCCAGTGACACATATACTAGGTTTCGGCTGTGAAAGCACCCAATTCCTAGATACTAATTTCTGTTTCAATAATCTTTACTGATGTATATACAGACTCACAGCAACAACCTATTATTTCTCTTGAATCTGTATCTGATGGGTGATACTGCTGTTCTACATGTAAGCTAACATCACTGATGAACTGACCTTTTATTAGAATGATATTCACTTTCTACTTCTAGTCTCAAATAGCTTCACCATATTTTTACGCTTTTATAAAACAGTAAACATTTACCATTTTTTTCAACTTATCTCGGTCTTTATGTGCATTTCTTGAGACTAAATAAAATTGAGTCTTGTTTTTTTTTTTTTTATAACTGGGCAATGTGAAACTCAGTTGAATCTTTTTAATTCATTAATATTCAATTTAATTATGCTATGGTTGGACTTATGTCCATCATTTGGCTTTTGTTTTCAATCTGTCCTTTACTTTTTGTTTGTTTGGCTTTGTTTTGCTTTGGTTTGCTATTTTTGTCTATCTATTTTTCTGTTTCTTTTTGTTAAATAGTTTTATTATTCTATTGGCTATAACCATAGCTACACCTCCTTACATTATTTTTGAAATTGTTTCTCTTTAGATTGCCATATGTATAGTCTACCAACAATTGGTTTGCACTATTTCACATAAAATGTGTGAAGATTACACTAATTTAGTCCTATCTGCCCATTTGCTCTACTACTGTTATCATTGGTATTATACTCACTTATGTGATAAATCACACTATCTAGTGTTATAAAATTTGCTTTATACAGCTGTTTATGTTCAGGTGCCTGGGTGGCTCAGTTGATTAACATTCAACTCTTGATTTCAGCTCTCATAATCTCAGTTAGTGAGATCAAACCCCGTTTGGGATCCTTTCTCTCCCTCTCTCTCTCTCTGCCCCTCTCTCCAACCAAAACAAAAACTTAAAAACAATAAAGAGTTGTATATGTTTTCATTTATATTTGCCCACCTATTTCTCATTCTCAAGGCCTTCATGTCTTATAAATCTGAGTTTCCTTTGAGTGTTATTTCCTTCAGCCTAGAGAACTCTCTTCAAGATATCACAGTGAAGGTAATATGAGTGTGAACTCTCTGTAGTAATATTTAATTTCATTCTTGACACTGTGATAGTATTTTGTCCTTATTTTGATAACTATCCTTGGATTCTGTTTTCTTCCTCTAAGTAATGATAATAATGATCCTATTAATTATAGCAGGATGTTGACATAGCTGAACAAAAACTCCAAATTCTATCACACAGATTTGGAAGCATCAGAAGCTGCTAGCTCTTCATATGCTCAGTGGTTGCTTTTACTGGGAACCTTGGGATTCCTCTACATGGTGTCATTCAAGCATTAACAAGGGATTTGTGCAGTTTATATGAGATCTTGCTGCTCCTTCATATTCCATTACCTCCATTAGTGGATCACTTCTGCTATTTTCAGAAGTCTCAAATATCTTTTTACATATGTAAGATTGCAGCTTTCTGCTATTGTCTCCACTGCCCAAACAGTGCACATTGAAGGTTTCCTCAGGTAAAAAGCCATATAAACACAACTTTTGTCCAATCAGGTTTCTTTTGTTTATGGGTTGACTCCACTCCAATTTCTACCTACTAGTAGTCACTCATTGGTGCCTTCAAAGAGTGGTTTTTATAATCCATTCAGAGTTTACAATTGTCATCTGAGGAGTGGCTTGTTTACATGCTGTTCCACCATTCACTAGAAGTCTCAAGGATCAATTTTTGCCTTTTTTGTGTGATTTCTTCTGAGTTCACTTTATCCCAGATCTCTGAAAACTCTGGTAATTGTCAAAATAAAATATTCACTTTGCAGGTTTTTTTTCTAACCCCTTTATTTTCATTCACTGCTATGCTTCTTCTCCCATAAACCAACCTCCCACTGCTATTGTCATCCCAACATTGTTACCCTGTGCAAGGAACAACCTTCCTGTATTACTTATTGAACATACCTTCTACCTTCCTGCTCCATTAAAACCTTCCCCATTGTAGTTACATTATACTGCTTTTAGCCCTCTTAGGGCAGGAATTTCTCCTATACAACTTAAACCTAAAGGTCAAGAAGTGGGACTGAATTACCCTTATTATTCACAGGCACACAAAAACATACAATTTTCTCTGTATTTCTTTAATTACTGATTAATCCAACTCATTTCTTCTCTATGCCTCCTTTTCAACTATTGAGCACTGATGGAGAAATATCATGCAGATTTGAATACTGATGCAAATATAAATTTATGATCTCCACCTTTAACTGAATGTTAACCCTGCCTAAGTTTTTACAATTAAGACCTGTTTTTTAGAAAAGAAACATAACCCCAGTACGATTAGCACTGGTACAGTGAGAAACTGATTGGCTCAAGAAGCAGATCATAGGAGTGGAAAAAATGGGACTGGAACTCTACCAGGTTTGTCTGTTTCTCCTTAACTCTCCATCTTACCTTTCTGCTTCTTTCTATGCTTGCTTCTTCAAACTGTTGTCCCCAAACAGAGTAATTTTCTGCCAGTCGTTATGGACTCACCCTACATTTTGAATATCAAAGAATCTGAACAGCATTTTCTGAAATTCCTCACTCTAAATCCCAAGAATGGTCTCTGACTTTAGTTTAAACTGCATGCCAACTCTAGTCAAAGTGGCAGCTCCTATAGAAAAATGTGGTCAGAAAGATCACTTTCAAGGATCATTGTATCAACAGTATGCAGGAAAATGGATACTCAACTAAGTGTGAAGCATTTTACACTCTCTCTGAATTTCTCAATCATGTTATTGTTCTCATTACTCATACACAGAAAATAACCACACTTTTAAATTTCAGTGAACACAGGTATCATCAGACGATAACTTCCCCAAATTCCTACCACAGTCTTTAAGGTCTTATAAATATTACCATCTATTTTTCTAATTGGTTAGTTTCTTTTAAAATCATGACAGATCTGTCCCTCTTCCTGTCTATAGCTAATGTTCTCACCATATTTCTAGATCTCTGTCTCACCATATTCTACCATCCTCTCTCTGTTAAATATTATTTCCTGTAGGCTTAGTCCCCACTCTTGTGCTAATATCATTGCCTAAGTACAAGAAGATTAACATGCGTGACTGGATCCTGGCAGAAATGAGATGGTGCTCTTGAAATAGAAAACTTGAAGAAATTTTAATCTGAGGCTATTTATAAGTGTGTGACAGGTGTACTAAAATCATAAGGGACAGAGTGGGGTCTTTGTGCCATTCAGTCTGAAGTGGTTGAGTCGTTTTCTACTGACACTTGACACAAAGGCTATGTGGAGGCCACTGTCTTAGAGAAGACACAACAACCATTAAAGGGACACAAGCAGACTTCTTTCACAATGAGAAGTGGGAGAATGATCGTCTTGTGTCCTCCACCTTTCCTTTTACTTCACAATGGGCTCTTATTGGCCAAACTCAAAAGAATGCAGAAAATATATATATAGTATGATTTAGCTTCCTAGATAGAGTAGACCTAGGAGGGCAAATGAAATATCTCCATGTGCCTCATGAACCACTCAAAATTTCAGAAGAAAAAATATTTTGTCTCCTATTCTTCCCCTTTAGGCTTATATCTCCTTTCCCCTCACATGCCAGTTTTCTCAAGGAGTAATCTAGTCTATCTCCACATTCTCATTTAGTCTATGTTTCCCCCATCCCTCATTCAACATCAGCATCAACAACTAGACATTTCTTATGAAACTTTTCTTATGAAGGTTTTCAAGGCCTCTCTAATAATTATTTTTCTAGACCATATTTATACCAAATTATACCAGCCTGCCCAAAAATATTTGACACTTTCTTACCATTCATTCCTAATAGAAACCCTCTTTTTTGTGGGTTCACATTCTGTATCCCCTTCTCTATCCATTCTTTATATTTTAGTCTTCCTTGGTGCCTATCCCAAGGATTCTATCCTTGTCATTCTCTGTATTTCTTCCTAACTGATGTCTTAGTAAACTATAGGCTTTTTACTCTCCCCTGTACTTTAGACACACATATTAGGATTATTTAAGGGAGATTTCTACTTTAATAATTTATAGTCTGACAAACTCAGTATGTTTGAAGCTCTGCTGATTTCTGTCTTCACTAAACAGGCTTCTTCTACCTCTGTGGCTCCAGAGCAATAATTCATTTATCTGTCCTGGGAATCTGAGCATATGTTTTTTCTTTTCCTCACTTTACACATCTGAACAACATAAATGCCTAGCCTGTTTGGTTTGTCACCTAAATATCGTCTCAAATTGTTTAGTTACCTAATTTTTTGTTTCCATATCTATACTTTAGATAATAGATTGATTATTACAAGCACCTAAATTTTCCCCTTCTTCTAGTATATAATCCTGCTATAAAAGAAAGACAAGAAATCAAATTCTACTTTATAGCTTAGAATAATCTCTCAAAATATGTATTTGATTATGTTTTCCAGATTAATGACTTGTCATTGGCCCTAGTATTCCTTATATGGCCTTACTGGTTTGGATGGTGCTTAACACTCTACCCTCATTGCTCTCAGGATAAATTTTAGCTGCACTGAATATCTTTGAGCCCTTCAAATTCCCATGCTTCCTACTTTTGCTTCATTTTATTTTATTTTTATTTTATTTTATTATTTAAAATTTCTTCCTGGAATATTCACAGTAGTAATACATGCACAGTACTTTAGAAATCAGCAACATGTAGTTTTTTCAACTTGAAGGAAAAAGTACGTTCTCCACATGCTGGGAAAGAGGTCAGTGATACATGTGGAAAGATTTGATCAACCTAGAAGCATTTGAAAAGTGAAAAGGTAAAAGTAAAAGACTTGAGTACCAATATTGGATAATACCAGAAATCAAAAGGGAGTAATATCCTAGAAAACAAGGAAATTAAGAGTTAAAAAAATAGTGGTGCCATCATTTGCCAATTTTCCAGAGTTCCTTCTCTGTAAATTTTGACTTCATTATAATCTTCCATAATTGTTAGACTGTCAAAGGTATATTATTTCCCTTTGCAAATCAAAACACATTGGTATGAAATGTACGTTACAGCTAAACATTTCTCATCATCTGCCAGACCTGTCCCATCATCGCACAGACTGTGTTACTCAGATGGGATTATCTCTACATCTTGTTGATTAAACTCCATAGCATGTTCAATATAATATGCTCATACTTATAGTTGGTGACAGAATTTTTTTCACTTGATATGCTATATTTATGGAAAATATTATCCAATATAATTAACCATACAAATATAGTATATAGGTTATAAAGAAAGAAGGTAGGTACATCAAACTGATAATTAATAGCTCTAAACCATTAATAAGAAATACAATTGAAGTCATCCAATTAAATGAATATTTGACCAAGATATTAAATACCAGTGAAGTCTAAAAATAGAGAAAGACCTTAATAAAAGACACATGCAGAATTAATCCCCTTAATAAATACTACAAAAAATATAACTATCCTCTACTCATGTTCCCTAAATGCTGTCTAAATGGCCTCAGTATCTAAGTATGTCTATCAGACTAAAGGCAATGATGTAATCACCAAGAAGGTCAACATAATACTTGTTTTCAAACCAATGTGTACTTAATGCTTCTGGTTTACACTGCTATGAAGAACAAATAGGAGACTAAATCATCAACATCAACTATTAAATGAATATTTTTTCTATATTCTTATTATGAACTCAGTACCTTATAATTTGTCCAACTAATTTGACATCTGCAAAATAATGTCCATATTACTTTCATTAAAAGACTTAAGTCAAATTGAACTTTCATTAAAATAATTAACCAATCTGTAGTTGAGTTGAAGAAATTTTCCAGCCTAAATATTTTGTCTTCCAAGAATGTCTAGTATAGCTGTAGACTGACTAGACTGGAGCATTTAATTACAGCATCCGTAGCTCCCCATTGTAGCTCAAACCAAGAATGACTGAGATGTGGCCTGGAAAGGCTGAAAAACTAATTGCTCCATTATCTGTACTCTGGTCTTTTTCACTTCACAAGCACTTCAAAATATGTACTTAAATCTGCTTTCTAATTACAAGTTCCCATAACGGAGTATCCTATCCAGAAGACAGCATTATTATTCTAGCTTTCAACACACTGAGGCATTTTTATTTTGCTGAGTTTTCTTTCTTCTTTGTTTACTTTCTTTTGCAAACATGTTTAATGGCTAATTACCATTTCTGCTCTTTTATCTTAATTGCTACACATTTAGGGACATGTGTCATTAAAGCTTCAGCAGATAAGACATTTACTCAAACAATATTTCTATTCTATTTGCACATATGTAGCCTTATTAAAATGACATTCTTACTAGTTTAAGCACTTATTTTCTTGGGAACCAAACAGTAATTTACATCAAAGCCCTGTCTTCTTAGTATTAGATATTGGAAACTTTTATATTTTAGAAGGAAAGGCTAACAACTTAATTTTCACCACCAAAATATGATAAAAATACAGACTCCTTACTGCTTTAACAATGATATATGCAACACAGTTTTCTCCCAGGATCCTTCATTTAATGAAATTCAATATGCAAATGGTTCATTTATGAATTATACAATCATCAACAATTTTGTTAGTTACAAGTATATATACACTTAAAATTTTGGATTTATCACTCATACTTTTCTATAGAGAGTTACATTAACTTAATATAGCTCAAAGTATCACTAATGTGCAATAGGCATTTTGAGAGTTGTGGTCTTCTTCAGCTACTTAGAAAATATTCTAAATTCTGAAATTCACTGCCTGTGTAAGTGCTTTACTGGTAAGAAGCACAGTAACTGAATCTGTCAGCAGCAATTTTCATTATAGGTCAACTCCACCTTTTCTTTACTTCAATTATATTTAGAGGATATAATTTTTAGAATTTAAAATTGCTTATTGGGTAAGGGCTACATTATTAATTGTCACTGATTATATTTTTAAATAAATAGTAATAACTAGAATTTATAAAACATGGTTTCGTGCACAATTGCATTTAATTCTGGAGAGAAGATGAGCAAGTATATTTAATCCCAGAAGTCTGTGTGTGTGTGTGTGTGTGTGTGTGCACGCATGCACATGGTGAGTAATTTTCTTTTTGTTTCATACACAGAGAGACAATTAACACACTGAGGCATTTTTTGTTCCCATTTATTCCACACACTGAAACATAAAAACCAATTGTTACTACATTTTTCATAGCAAGATAAATTATTATTACTAATTTCTTTTTGGAGGGGTTGGGCAGAGAGGGCTTTAGTAGAGGGTGCCCCAGTAATCAATGATAGGCTGTGACAACAGACTAGTTAATGAAAAGAGTGCTCATTTTGAATGATTGATTTGTATCTTCTTGTTTAATTAAAATATAAAATTGTGGTACCCAAACATGTAGAATATGCATACAGTCCATATCTTGCTTTCTTATATGAAAAGCATTATGTTTTCTTTAAATTTTTATTCATTTTTGAAACAGAGACAGAGAGACAGAGAATGAGCAG
>NC_043706.1:56510532-56528386 GCF_006229205.1 Suricata suricatta
AAAAGGCTTATAATTTATAAATTCCAAAACATGTATATTATTTTTCTGGTATCAGTTTTTCATAAAATGGAAAATCATTATATTAATCTAATATAGTGGAGCAGAATTATATACTTCTTATAAAAGGCAAGATTTTGTATGTTACTTTAACAAAAATATATCAGTGCAAATAAAGAATAATAAAACTTGGACTATGCCAACAGAAAGCTACTACAAGTAACTTATAAAATAGACTATTGTTTAAGCATTTTCTACACCAGGGGTGAGCAAATGTTTCCTGAAGTGATCAGACAATAAGTAATCTAGGCTTTGCAGGCAAAGAAGGCATACACTCCTGAAGTTGTGGCTGAAGCCATCAACAGTACACAAATGAATGAGTGTGAGATATACAAAACAGGGAAGGGCCAGGACATTTCTCACTGAAGCACAGTTTCTTAAACCATCTACTCGATACAAAATAACTAACCTCACTGACTTAATGCATCAACTAAATATTTTTTTCAACTTTATCTTAAGATTCAATGCATTTTGCTGAAGTTTCATTGTTTCTGAATATTATATTTCTTTCTGAAACAGATTGCAAAATTACTATTAATCTTAAACTTAATCAGAGAATAAATAATTACAAAGTTAAAAAGAAGAAATTATAGGGGCACCTGGTGGCTCAGTAGGTTAAGCGGCTGACATCCGCTAAGGTCATGACCTAACAGCTTGTAAGTTTCAGCACCAGTAGGGTCTGCTGACAGCTCAGTGCCTGGATGGAGCCTGCTTCAGATTCTGCATCTCCCTCTTTCTCTGCCCCTCTCTGGCTTGTACTCTCTCTCTCTTTCTCTCTCTCTCTCTTTCTCTCTCTCTCTCTCTCTCTCTCTCAAAAATAAATGAACATTAAAAAAAGTTCTTAATAAATAAAAAAGAAATTATGTGTATATTCCCTACAGAAATTATTTACAACTATATTACATAGACATGTTATCAAAATATATTTATTCATGGGATTCAAAAATTAATTCCAGTGAAATTTTGAAGGAAGTTTTTAGGAGGATGAAAGGGGTAATTTTTAGCATAAATAATGCTCGTTGCTGACCCCCCCTCCCCGCACACACACTACTACTGATCTTAACGGCTTACCATAATAAAAACTTACATGTTTTTGTGTACTCAATATAATCGAGATATTGCTGACCCATGAATATCTTTCTACGGAAGATTTAGCGTGTTTTTCTATCTTCTGGTTCTTTTTAGATATCTCTCTTTCAACAAAAATGGAGAAGAATAAAGGTAGCAGAAGACTCGTAGGACATTTTTATAGACCAAAGTACAAGGCTAAAACTTCCATTCATTTTCTATTGGTTCTGACCATATACATGGTCCCAAATATGTGGAAGATAATTAGGCTTATTCTAGAAGCAAAAGAGAAATGGGACAAGGAGCTAGGTTCTGGAAAACAAGGCAAACTTTCTAGCAGACAGATGTACAATAATATAAAGTGAATTAAAAATTGTCAAAAATGTGTTGATAGTATAGTTTCAAATTTCTACTATTATAAATTATATTACATGTCATTATCAAAAATATTATATTCATTATTAGGAACATTCATTTTATAATAGTTTAAATTCATTTTTGTTCTCATGTTTTATTAATGCCTTTGTGTTAAATTCCTTGAGCATTTTAATACATTTTACAAATCTTAGGCACTGCTATTAACTGAAGAATTCTTTCCTTCAATATAATTAGCAGATTATAATACATAGTATATGAAAAGGTGAAACCATATGATTACCTACAATGACTATGTTTTACATATTTTCTGTTTTCTTTAATTATAAGTTATTTTGAAACAGAAATTATTTATTTGCAATCATTTATTTTGTAACTACACTTTTTAAATTTTAGAATAGTTTTAAATTTACTGAATAGTCACAAAGATAGTTCAGAGGGTATTGTATACTCTGCAACAAATTTCCACTATTATTAATAACTGATGTTAGTATAGTACATTGGTTACATTAGCCAGTATAATACATTATTATTAACCAAAGTCTATATTTTATTTGGGTTTCTTAATCTTAAATTAATGTCATTTTCTTTTCTAGTATCCTACCCACAATACCACATTTAGTACTCATGCTTCTTTAGGCTCCTTTGGCTTTGAAAGTTTTTCTGACTTTCCTTGTGTTTTTTTTTTTTATAGAAGTATAGCTGACATACGATATTATATTAGTTTCAGGTGTGCAACATAGTGATTCAACATCTGTATACACTATGAAATGTTCACTTTGATAAGTGTAGTGACCATCTGTCACCATATAGTTAATATAATATTATTTGTCATATGCTGTATACCACTTCTTTATCCAATTATTTATGATGGACACTTACGATGTTTCCATAACTTAGCTAACATAAGTAATGTTTCGATGAACACAGGAGTGTATATATCTCTTTGCATTAGTGTTTTCATTCTCATTGGATAAATACTCAGAAGTAAAATTTATGGCCTATATAATTTTGTTCTTAAGTTTTCATGGAATTTTCATCTTGTTTTCCATAGAGGCTGTACCAATTTACATTCCCACCAACAGTGCATGAGAGCTCACTTTTCTCCACATCCTTGCAAATTCTTGTTATTTCTTCTCCTCTTGATACGAGGCAATCTGGCAGGTGTGAAAGATATCTTATTGTGGTTTTGCATTTCCCTGATGGTTAGTGATATTGATATTTTCATGGGTCTGTTGGTCATCTGTATGTCTTCTTTTGAAAAGTATCTTTTCAGGTCCTCTGTTTCCTTTTTAGCTTCATTTTTTGATATCTTGGTGTCTGGTTCTTTTTATATTTTGGATATTAAATAATTGTCAGATGTATCATTTACAAATACATTCTCCCACTTAGTAGGCTGCCTTTTCATTTTGTTGATGAATTCCTTAGCGAAAACTGACAAGCTATCTGCAAAGAATTAAACTGGACCACTTTTCTTACATGGTATAGGAAAGCAAATGCAAAATCAATTAAAGACTTAAACATAAGACCTGAAACCATACAATTCCTAAAAGAAAACTAAGCAAACCCATAGACATATATTCATAGGAATAATTTGTTTTTGGGTCTATCTTCTCTGGCAAGGACAGCAATATCAAAAATAAATGATTGTGACTATATCAAACTACAAATCTTTTGCACAGACTCTCCTTGGTTTTGATGATCTTGACAGTTTTAAAGAGTATTGTCAGGTATTTTGTAGAACTGAAACTTGTCTGATGACTTTATCATCATTAGACTGGAGTATAGTATTTTTAAAAAGAAAATAACTAGTCATTCTCATTACTTCATATTAAATGTCTATGTTATTAACATGATTTAGCACTGTTGATGTTAACTTTGATCACTTGGCTGAGGTAGTATTGGTCAGATTTCTCCACTGTAAAGTAACTCTTCCCAACGCCCATTACCATGTTCTATTAATTTGAAAGATAGTCATTATATGCAGCCCAAACTTAAGAGGTGGAAAGTTATGTTCTATCTCTTTGTGTTCAAAGTATCTACATAAATTATTTGGGATCATTCTGTACAGATGTGTCTATTTTTCTCATTCATTTAATTATCAATCATTTATATTTTCTCAGTATGGACTAATGGATTTTTATTTTATATTTTGGGTAATAATTCATTATTCCTTTATTTTCTTGCTCAAATTATTCTAGCTTTGGTCATCAGAGTCCCTTCAGTTGACTCATGTAGCCCTTTGATATACTCTCATACTTTTGTTTTTTAAGTACTTCATTGGCTTTTGGCATTACAAGATTCTCTACATGCATTTGTACATTCTGCATTTATGCCTAGAATCAGCTAGATCTCTAAAGAGATCTGGATCCTTTTATTGGAGAAAGGTTTGAGAAACTTTGGTCTAAGTACTGGTCAAACCTGTTATTTTTAAAAGGAAATCGGGGCACGTGAGTGACTCAGTCAGTTAAGCATCTGGCTTTGGCTCAGGTCACAATCTCACGGTTTGTGAGTTCGAGCCCCAAGTCAGGCTCTGTGCTGACAGCTAGCTCAAACCTCCAAACTGTCTTCAGATTCTGTGTCTCCCTCTTTCTCTGACCCTCCCCTGCTCATGCTGCCTCTCTCTCTCTCTCTCTCTCTCTCTCTCTCTCCCCCTCTCTCAAAAATAAATAAAACATTAAAAAAATTAAAATGATACCTATAACATCGTGAGTTTATATAGATACAAAATATTTGAAAATTGTCCACAGTCATATTTGTTCATTAAAAATTATAGGAAGAACTAAGAAAAGTAGATACATCATTTAAAAATACCTAAACTGATTACATTTAGTTGAACAGTGTGATGGTTAATTTTATGTGTCAATTTGGGGCTCAGGGTGCCCAGATTAAACATTATTTCCAGGTGTGTCAGTGATAGTGCTTCCTGATGATATTAGCATTTGAATCAGTAGACTCACTAAAGTAGATTACCCTTCCTAGACTGGCTGGGTGTCATCCAGTCTGTTAAGTGAGTAGCACAAAAACCAAAGAAAGGGAGGACTTACTCCTTTTCTACCTATCAGCTGAGCTGGGGCATTAGTCTCTTTCTGTCCTTGGACTGTAACTCACACCATTCACTTCCCTAGTTCTCATGCCTCTTAATTCAAGACGAGAACTACACTACCGGCTCTCCTGGGTCTCTGGCTTGCAGGCAACAGATCATGAAACTTCTCATCCTCCATGGTTGTATAAGCCAATTCCTCACAATGAAATGCTCTAATACATAGATCTAGATTGATAAATAAATAGATAGATCCCCCATTTGTTCTGTTTCTCTAGAGAATCCTGGCTAATTTAGTTGTCAAATTCCATAGTTTAGAAAAAGATATTGAAATCCAAGGAAGTATCCAGTGATTTACTTTCTATATACTGATTGCCTTTCTATATACAATAATCTACAAAATTTATAATTTATAAGGAAAAACATCAACTTATTTAGTTTTTGAAAATAATTATAACTCCATTACTAAAGCTAAAGAAATACTGTCAGAGTTGAAACCAAATAAAAGGTTATTATTATTAACAGCTTACTAACCTTGACAATTTCATGAGGAACTGAATTAATAGAAAAAAATACTTAAGACATGATAGACTGGTAATACAGTCCTTACTTTTCACTTTATCATTAGGTTGTATCGGTGCCTTTCCAATAGAAAAATAAGAAACTCGAGTGTTTTAGTGGATGTATAAACAAAGCTCAGTTCACTCTAGTTTCTGCCTAAGGGATAATTGGTTGCTCACTTTAGAAGCTGACTTTAAGAAAATGAAGAACTAATAATGTCGGAAGACTGAAATGAGTTCAGATAAGAGACAGAAATGCTTTTTAAAGTTAATTATATTTGGTTTTCCTTTTCCTTTGGTGTTCATTACCTTTAAATGGAGCCATACACTGGCAAAAGTAATTACCAGGTTGGTCAGTGCGGGTGGCTCCATTCTTACACAGATATGAAGCATACACATCTGCATCTATTTCACATCTTAAATCTTTGAAAAAATAATACAAAGATTTTAAGTTTTAATAAGGCAAGCATGTGCCAGGTTTTATTTCTTAAAATTACCCAAATCCATTGGGGGTGATGATCTGAGACTAAACTTGTCAGATAAAAATGCCACATATATTAGTGTCAGAATCCATTCATTTCCCTTTACAAACCTTGTTACAAACTGCAACAACTTCTCTTGGAAGTACTAAATGCAGACTAATGTCCTCTGAATTGGTAGGCATTCAAAGTCTGTTTAGATGTGCAATAATTTATCTTCTGCTTTGGAGTCTAGAGACTGAATAGATGTTTCAAGTTATTGGGATGCAAATCAAATGTTAGTCTAAGGGAAATTAAGAACAGGAACAAAAAGGAAATACTAGGAAATCAATACCATCCTGATGTATGTCCCTCAGGGCTAGATGTTCTTTACAATGCACAGTTGTCAAATGCTACTTACCAATAAAGCCACAGGGACACAAGGATTTGAATTTATCCATGAACTCTGTAGATGTAATGTTATGGAGGCAGGGTGATGAATCACATTGCTTTTTATCAATTTCATGTAGCAGTTCTATATGGGAGGAAAGGAAAGTAAATCAAAAGTATTCATTAATTATATAATCTTAACATTTTTTAAAGTCATCTCTATGCTCAATGTAGGGCTCAAACTCACAACCCTGAGATCAATAGTCACATGCTCTACCAACCAAGCCAGCCAGGCACCCTTTCACATTTCTTTTTAACTAGTTCTCTAGTGCAGATTTTCCCTTAATGCCTCAGAATTTGGGTTGCTAAAACTGACCTTTCATATAATGTCCTTGGATTGTTTGTTGATTTGCAAAGAGTTGAAAACATAGCCTAAAATAACATTGTATTGATACTTAAGACTATTTTTCTTTGTTTTTAAAATATTCTTAATGTTTATTTATTTTTGAGAGAGAGAGAGAGCACACTTGTGAGTGGGGGATGGGCAGAGAGAGAACAGAGGATTCAAAGCAGGCTTTGTGGCAGAGTCCAACCAGGCTTAAACTCACAAACTATGAGATAATGACTTGAGCCAAAGCTTAAGTTGCACACTCAATGGACTGAGCCACCCAGGCACCCTATTCTTAAAGACTTTTGATAGCTAATTTTTTTTGCCAGTTTTGAGCAAGAATAGAAAAACTGGCATTGACACATAACACATGGTATTCACGAATTAGATGAATGAAAGTCTTTCTAATATTCTTAAATGTTTTTCTCCAAAATAGTGAAATGAATCTTGGCTGGAGAAAAATTAATGTAATAGATATCGAAATCAGAAAGAGTATACCTAACTAAATAGAAAATCTATTTGTATTGTTATTATCACTGATAAAATATTAAGTGAAAATATGACAATACAGCATCAAGGTAAACTGAGGAAAAGTAAAAATTAAAAATAATAGTATGAGTGAATAAATACTTAGTTTAAATCTTATTTATTTGGTAACTTTCCTTATGAATCAAGAGAAGAATAGCATATTTAAAACCTTGTGAGAGAAAAATAGAACATTTAAACACCTTGGTTTGTTCCTTATAGTTGGGAATATGCCAAAATTTACCTCTCCAAAAGACCTTGTTTTTGCTCTGTCTTGTACAATTTAAAAAAATTATCTTGAGTTTTTGCTGATTATAAATACACATTAAGTTTTAATAAGTGGCCACACTACCTGGACATGGTCATTCTTAAATTTTTAATTTTTTAATATTTATTTATTATTGATACAAAGAGAAACAGACCACGAGTGGGGGAGGAGCAGAGAGAGAGGAAGACAGAATCTGAAGCAGGCTCCAGGTTCTGATCTGGCAGCACAGAGCCTGATGTGGGTCTTGAACCCACAAACCGTGAGATCATGACCTGAGCTGAAGCCAGACGCTTAACCGACTGAGCCACCTTGGCCATGGTCATTTTTAAAATCAACCACATAAAACCAGTTTCAAATTTATCAGAAAATAAGAGGTGCTTTATTAATTATTTTCAAAACCAATTTGATTTTTACTGCTTAAAAATTATGCGGTGCTTTTAAGTCAATCATTCACATAGGAATAGAATTAGGAAGAGTTTTGGAGAGCTAGATTTTGAACAACATTTTGGCCTTGCAATGATGGTTGTTTAATAGTATTTGCTAGCATATAAAGTACTGTGAGTCTTACTACCTTTCCAATCTTGGAAAATAAAGGTCTGTATATTACTAGGGCTTCCTCTTAATGTTAAAAAAATGATATAAATATTTAAAAACATAAACAAGCTCTTTATCAAAATAAATTATATATATTGTCAAAAGTCCCTGTGAGAGTTGCCACAGTAATACAATGGAATGTGGTCTACAAAGAAATGTTACAAGTTTTAAATAAGTATAATGAATTTATCATTAATAAATATCCTAAGAAACACCAGATTATTTACAAAAACAAAAAATATTCACTCATCACTACATATACCTATTTCTGTGATTATGTGAAAATGTAGAAAAATAATACAATATTATTATTGTATTATGTATTCCAATGTTCTCCTGGAAAAAGAAATTAATATGCATGTCGATTAGATGAATTGTATCTTCTAAAAATAAGGACTTACTTCCACCTCAAATTAACCTTCAGTTATCCCAGTTTTGCTTAGCATGTGTGCCTACCTTGAAATCCATTCTGACACAGGCAGCTAAAGGTGCTGTAAAGATCAACAAATTTTCACAGGCCTCAGTTAGGCACTGATATACTTCAATCTCACAGTTATTATTTAGAAACAAGCAAAGGATTCACTTCATTATAAATGTGTCACTGATGCAACTTACAGCTAAGTCTAAGATTAAGTTCAGAAAATATGAGACTCTTAACTTGTCTGCAAAAACTCAGCACATTGCCTAATGCTAGATATTTACTTTTTCTGTTTTTGTTTTGCTGTGATTGAAAACCTGTGGCTTTATTTTCATCTCAATGAACCCAGGATAATTCAAAATGCACATTATTTCCTTAAATTAAACACATACATTGAATGACTGTGTTTGTATATGACTGTATAATGTTAACCAAATAGACTCTCTTAGATGCCTTTCCTTCAAAACCAGTCCATGATACATATTTGAGTTCTGCCTGTAATTTTTTAAAAACAAACAAACAAAAAAACCCAACAAAAACTAAGACCTTCTCAGCTTCTTGTTTCATTAAGTTACTGCTGGCCTGCAAACTGGCCTCTGTATGTGGTGGGCAAGAAGAGACTGAAGAAAGAGGTAGACCACTTCAGATGGATAGGTGGTAGGTTTATTAATAAGGGAACTCACATACAAGGCTTATCTTGGGCTCCCATAAGACCAGGAGATTTCTGCATTCACCCACCAGAATCTCAAGTTTATTTATATGCTGGAAGCTGCATTGGCCTTGCTGGATGACACAGTCACAGTGAGGAAATGACAGATGTCTGCACAGGTCCTGCCATGTGAGGCAAAACTGGTATCTCCTTCTGCTACTACTATTCATGTTAAAATAAGCTTGTTGTCATTAACTAGGCCTTACAGTGTTCCAAATTAGACTGATAGTCCCCACACAGTTACCCCATAAGAAAAAACATTTTCCTGTCCTTACTTAAGAGATTTTAGATCAAAACACTATAGATGTTTGACAAAAGACTCTTCTAATGACCATTACAGACTCAAAACATAGACTTGAAGGGGTTAAAAACACAAAGATCGCATCTGAGTCTGGCCTGGAGAAAAGGAGCCTAATTTGGAGATAAGAAATAAAATCAAGGTCAAAAATATAGTCCATTTGAGTCTGGTCCGAAGAGAATTAGAGCCTAAATTGGAGATTAGAAGTAGAAGACAATGTCAGAACATGATCCCCTCCCAAGTTCTACATTCTATAAATATCTTCCCTTCCCTTCAGTTATGAGGATGGATAAGAATGTGGGAAACCCAGGTACAAGGCCAACACACATAGGGCCCCCATTGTGCTTACACCAAAAAAAAGGGCTTTCTCAAGCAACTTGTTAATAAACATTTTTTTCTCTATTCTTTTTCCTCTCTTATAGTTTAAAAGCCAACCACAATAACTCTTAGCCTATATATATACAACTTAACCTATGTTTTATTCTTAGCTTTACTAACTTAAATAATATGTATGTTAATTCTGTTTTCTACTAAAAACATCCTGTTATATTCTTGGATATAAAATTTACATCACTGTAAGAACGTTACATGATTTGGTTGTAATTTGTTAATTAAAAAACAAAGTCATAATTATTGGCAAAAACCAACCCATACAAAATATGATATGTTTGTTACTTTCTTAATCTGGGAGACTGGCACCAAGAATGTATGGGATGGTTCTAAAAAAATACTTCCATAAAACTTGTTTCTGTACACTTTCGGTGATTAAAGCATCTTATCACTAAAAATTAGTCACTGTAAAAAATTTCTATTTTCTGATGTCATGTTATTGCTTGATCAATAAAAAAAGACACCAACGCAGACAAAGCAGAGATGCCTGACTGGTGATCAAGAAAGAAACTTGAGGTTCTCTCACTCCTTTTTGCCAACACCATCCATCCTTTCAGGGACCCATGGACCTGCTGGAGCTGGAGTCTGGCATTTATAGTCTATAACGTGGTTCAGTGATGTATTCAGTCCAGATAATCTCAATAGTAACTTCCTTCTTCACGGTTATATCCTTAAAACAACTCCAGTGTGAGAATAGTGGGCAACATGTATAGTCTAAGGGCAGAGGAGGGTGTAAGGAGCCTCCAAATGCCCAGGTAACCCATGACGGTCAACAAGCACTCACATCCTCTCAGTAATCTCTTTCAACAATTACTGTCAATTACATTAATTTTCATAGGCACAAATTCCTTTAGACAGTTTCTCAGTAAAAAAAGATGTCTTTTTTGCAAAACTGTTTAAGGAAAGAACATGTAGTAGAATCTGTCTATTTTTTATTTGTACCATTCATCATCTGAACATCCTTTTGCATCCGGATAATTAACTACTTAATGATTCTTTAATAAAAATTAGAGACCACCTCTCATAACAGAAGGTGAAAATGCAAGTTATATCTTTCCCTGTCTCAGTTATGCCAAAATGTGGATATGTAACCCAAAGTTGGCCAATAAATCCAGGACACACCATGGAATTTGAATGCAAAAGAAACAGGAATGGAGAACTCATTTGTTTTGCAGGTGGTGACACACCAATTTCCAAGGACTCTACTGACAGCACTGGCTCAGTGTTATCTAGTGTCAATGCCTATCCCTACTGACATTGTGATCATATATGATGTGATCAAGACTCCCTTGTTTATGTCTATTTTCCAGATCTGATTCTAAATGCTCTGATAGTTCCTACATGTAATATTCTTTTAATGAACTCTAAATTAAATCATTTTCTTGTTAAACCACCCTGAATATATTTCTAATACCCACAGTGAATAACTCCATTCACAGTGCACATAACAATTTGTTTTGCCATTATTATTAAATATTTATATTTCAATTTTATAGATAAAGCAACCAGGGTAAAAACTAAAAAGAATTTTCAGATATTTGTAGTAAATATCACTGATGTTAACAAATCATTAATGTCAGCTTATATTTCATTTTCTTCTATTTTCAGGGGCAAAGAGGGTCATATCCACCTCACTTTGAAGTTAGGGATATTGGTTTATTTTTATTTTGCTATCTTTACCTGATTTTATGTTGGGAGCTCTCTGAACTCACTGGTAGAGTGAAAATTCCTGGTAAGGATATGGCAAGTTTGCACGGTCTCTTGCAATCTCCCCTCTTGAAAATTTCATTTCTGCTTGGGCACCAAACCTCAGAGTGCTTTGCTGATTAGTGTCAGGCACGGCCTGTCCCCCTGCCCTGTTGCTGAGGCATGATTGTACCTGGTCAGGGAAAAGATGAGTAAACTAGATACATCCTAATGCAACATATAATTTTCCCCTAAGCAATTAACTGATAATTGACTACCTTATGGGCCTGGATGCCTTTGTAAAAGTCACTCCTGCAATAAAATGTATCAATCATCTTTGGGACTGTGAGAGCAGGCATTATGTTTCCTGAGAATCCTGTTTTACTGGGAACTTTCTCTTAGAGTTATAAACAGCCTAATGTCTCTTACTCATAAAAAACTGACCTTTACTAAACAATGCTGTTTGCCTCTTGGTTAAGGTTGCTTCCTTAAGTCTAGAGCTGAGGTTTTGTAAAAAATACCTATGACAACATGAGTGCCTCTAGCTAAGTTTTTTTATGACAATCACTACTACTAGAATTGTAACATCTGCAGAACCCATGTCCTGGAAAATTGTAAAAATTATCTATGAGAAATCATGTACTGCTCTTTCTGGTCCTTGTACCCTTCACCATAAATAAAGCTAGAGAATCAGACAGAGCAGAGATGCCTGCCACAAAGGCAGAGATGCCTGCTTGGTGATCAGAAAGAAACTTGAGGCTTTCTCACTCTCTCTCACCAACACCATCCATCCTTCAGGGGAACTCTGGACTTGCTGGAGCTGGACTCTGGCAGTTTTACATTTGGGTAATAGTGACCTCACTGAATTTCTTAGAATGTGTTCCATTTTCCTATAGAAAGAGTTGTAAAGAGGATATAGAGAAAAGGGAACTCTCATGTACTGTTAGTAGGAATGTAAATTGATGCAAAATTGTAGAAAACACTATGGAGGTTCCTCAAGAAATAAAAAAAAAGTAAATGTTCAGTAATTCTACTACTTTGTATTTACCCAAAGAATATGGAAATGCTAGTCTGAAAAGATATATGCATGCTTATATTTATTACTGCATTATTTACAATAGCCAAGATATGGAAGCAAACTTAGTATCCATTGATAGAAGAATGAATACAGATATCTATTAATCATCTATTTATAATGAAATATTACTCAGCCATTAAAAATAATGAGATCTTATAATTCAGAACTTCATGGATAGAGCCAGAGGGTATTTTGCTGAGGTAAATAGGTCAGGCAAAGAAAAATACCATTTGATGCCATTTACATGTGGAACCTAAAAAAAATGAGCACACAAACAAACAAACAAACACCAGAAACAAACTCATAAATACCAAGACGAAGCAGGTAGTTGCCAGAGAGGAGGGAGACAGGGAATGAAATAGGTAAAGGTGATTAAAACGCACATCTTTCAGCTATAAAATATATGTCACCCAAGGTGAAAAGTAAAGCAAAGAGAATAGAGTCAATAATGTTGTAATAAAACTGAATGGTGAGAGATGGTAACTACTCACCATGCTGAGCACTGCAAAATGAGTAGAATTGCCAAATATGTTGTTCCCCGAAACTAATATAACACTGCATGTCTACTATACATCAATAACAAATATCTTTAAAAAGAAAGTGTTATATATGGCTGATATTATTAATTCCTTAAATATTTGACAGAATTCACTGGTGCAGCCATTTGACCAATGCTTTCCTTCAGAGACAGTCAATTATAGCTCAATTTTGTTACTTATTATTTATTTTTTAAATTTCTAATCAAGTTTTGTATTTTTGTGTCTTTCTAGGAATTTTTATATTCCTTCCATGTTTTCTAATTGGTTGGCATAAAATTGTTCATAATACTTTCCATGATTTTTTAAAATTTCTGTAGTTTTATAATGATGTCCCCTCTTTAATTTCTGGGAAAGTGTGCCTTAAAGATTTATAAATTTTGTAATTTTTAAAAAAAAAACATGGGTGCCTGGGTGGCTCATTGGGTTAAGTGGCCGACTTTGGCTCAGGTCATGATCTCATGATATTATGAGTTTGAGCACTGTTGGTGAATTTGAGCCCTGCTTCAGGCTCTGTGCTTACAGATCAAAGCCTGGATGGAGCCTGCTTCAGATTCTGTGTCTCATCTCCCTCTCTCTCTGCACCTCCCCACCTACTCATATTCTCTTATACTCTCTCTCTCTCTCAAAAATAAATAAACATTTAAAAATTAAAAAATAAATTTTTGTGTTACTGATTTCTCCTATTGTTTTCTATTTTCTATTTTATTGATTTCATTTTCTTTAATGTTTATTCATTTATTTTTGAGAGAGAGAGAGAGAGCAAGCAAGCATGAACAGAGAGACAGAGAGAGAGGGAGAAAGAGAATCCCAAGCAGGTTCTTTGCTGCCAACACAGAGCCTGATGTGGGGCTAGAATTCACAAATGGTAACATCATGACCTAAGCCAAAATCAAGAGTTGGATGCTTAGTGAACTGAGCCACCCAGGTGCCTCTATTTTATTGATTTCTACTTCAAACTTTGTTGTGTTTCTGTTTAGTTTGGAGTTAATTGGTTTTCTTTTTCAAGCTTGTTGAGATACAAGCTTAGATTAATGCCTTTAGGTACTTCTTTATATATAAGTATTAAAAGTCATAAACTTATATCTAAGCACTTCTTTGGCATATATTTTGATTTCTGTATTCATTTTCATCCCACTTAAAAAAATTCAAATATCTCCTATTTCTTTAACCCATGTGCTATTTTTATGTAGTTTAATTTCCCAAATATTGTTCTGTGGTTGATTTTTAAATAATTCCACTATGGTTTCCTTTTAAAGCTAACATATTGTCCATGTGGAGAATGTTCTATGTGTTCTTAAAGATAATTAATATTCTGCCATTCTGCTGTAGATAGGTGCAGTTTTATAAAAATACCAGTTGGATCTGTTTGTTGATGTTGACTCTTCCATACATTTGCTGATTTTCCATCTAATGGTTCTATTAATTATTTTGATAAGGTTATTGAAATCTCTAACTATAGTTGTTAATTGATGTATTTTTCCTATGAAGAGTTTCTGTTTTTGGTTGGTGTATATTGGAGTTTTGTTGACAGATATATATGTACATATGTATGTATATGTATATACATTTATTTGACAGAATATACATATATATATTGATTTATAGTTTTTATATCTTTCTGACATATTGATCTTTTTGCCATTATGAAAATTTGCTATTTGTCTTATTACATCTTTGTCTTAAAATCTATTTTGTTTAATATTAATAAAGCTCCTTAATTTTTTTTAACATTTATTCATACATGAGAGACAGAGAGAGACAGAGCACAAGTAGGGAGGGAGAGAGAGATAGGGAGTCATAAAATCTAAAGCAAGCTCCAGGCTCCAAGCTGCCAGCGTAGACCCCCCACACAGGGCTAATACAAACCTTGAGATCATGACCTGAGCCAAAGTCGAATCCTTAACCAACGGTGCCACCCAGGTGCCCTAAATGACATATCCTTAAATCATCATTTAAAGGGGCACCTGGGTGGCACCGTTGTTTAAGTGTTCAACTTTGGCTCAGGTCATGATCCCATGGTTTGTGGGTTCGAGCCCAGCGTGAGGATAGCTCAGAGCATGGGGCCTGCTTCGGATTCTGTGTCTCCCTCTCTCTCTCTGCCCCTCCCCCATTCATGCTCTGCCTTTGTCTGTGTCTCAAAAATAAATAAAAGTTAAAAAAATTAAAGTTATTTAAACATCATTTAAGTTTTAACCTATTTGAATCTTTGAATATGAGCTCATAATTTAAACTTGCTTTTTTATCTCATCTGACACTTAGCCTTGTGATTTGATTGGTCCCCAATGTTAGTTGTAGCAGAAAAAAATCTTCAAGGCAGCTGTTATAAATATGTTCAAGGAATTTATGAAAAATATATTTAAAAACTGAATTAGGGTGGGGCACCTGGATGGCTCAGTCCAGTGTCTGACTTCAGCTCAGGTCATGATCTCAGGGTTCCTGGGTTGGAGCCCCACATCGGGCTCTGTGCTGACAGCTCAGAGCCTGGAGCCTGCTTCAGATCCTCTGCCTCCCTCTCGATCTGCCCCTCCCCCACTCATGCTCTCCTTCTCTTTCTCTCTCTCAAAAAACATTTAAAACAATTTTGAAAACTTAATTAGGGGCGCCTGGATGGCTCACTCAATTAATCCTGACACTTCATTTTGGCTCATTTCATGATCTTACAGTTTGTGTATCAAGCCCCACTTTGGGGTCTGTGCTGACAGTGTGTAGCCTGTGTGAAATTCTCCCTCTCCCTCTCTGTTTGCCCTTCCCCTGAGCTTCCTCACTCATGCTCTATCAATATAAATTAAAGAAAATTATTAGCTTCAAAAATCTTCATAGATTTCCATTTCTAAATATTAACCATTCTATATTTTTAACTTAAAATAAATATTGATATCCAGTAACTAAATTTATTTGGCAATATTTAATGAACATTTGCTTTTATAAGTATATCAGCTTTTGGCTATAAACTTATAAATACAAATTAACAACATACATAACTTAAAGACTCTTCTTCTACAAGTTAATTCACTTATTCTTTGTTGCAGCCATAATCTGTATGCAAATTAATATCCCAATCAAAACTAGAAAGTAAAACAAAGTGAAGATTATAAATAATTCATAGTATTATTATCCCTTTTAATGTCTTAAAAAGTTGAGGGCACATAGTAGGGAAGAAATAACAAAATACAGGCTTTCAACTAAGTTATTCATTCTTTATTTTATTGTTATTCCCATTTACCTTTTTGTTCATTCATTTAGTTACCTAATCAGATGTACCATTAACAAAACTGTATTAATAATGAATTTTAAGATGGTCATTACTATACTCTTAACCATTGCAATCCTCTTGGGAAAAAAACTTGAAAACCATTTAGCTCACTTAGACTGGTAAAATTTATCTCAAATAAATAATTTATTTATTGGTAACATTAAAAGTGGAAATTAGGATCAAAGACTATTCAGAAGAGCATCATGAAAGTGTGAAGGTGTAAAACATAAGAAGACTGATATGCGTGGAAAGAAATAATTGGAGTAGCCTAAAAATTATAGCAAGGCAAGACTGAAAAACAGCAAAAACCCTGAAACTAAGTTATTTTATATTCTACCCTTTAAGATATTTAACACTTTCTTGTTGTTTTTAAGGATGATAGTGACACAATCAGATTGCTATAGAGTAGAAGATGGATAAATAGGCAGAGCTTGGTAGCATAAACATCATTTAGGAAGCTATTGTTTTATTGTTGATAAGAGATTATGAGGACCTAAGCAAAGACATTAATAAGGTATACCATATTTGAAGTACATTTCTGATGTAGATTTGAGATTTGGACAATAATTAGTATAAGTTGATTATTTATTTTGAAAAAGAGAAAGAGAGCAAGCACTAGCAAGGAGGGACAGAGAGAGAGAGGGAGAGAATCCCAAGCAGTATTCGTGCTGTCGGCATAGAGCCCAAAGCAGGGCTTGATCCCACAAACCATGAGATCATGACCTGAGCTGAAATCAAATGTTAGATACTTAACTGATGGAGCTACTCAGTTTTAATTAAATTAAAAGATGATGAAAAGTACACAACAAGTATGAAATTTCAATAGAAAAGTACTATAAAGTAAATAATTAAAATAAATTCTATACTTGAAAGTTCAAATAACTAACATGAAAAGTTCTCTAATGGGACTTAATAGCAGATATTAGATGACCAAATAAAGAATCAGAATTCTAAGGAAGATCAATACCTTTGATAGCCAGAATCCACTACTATTCACTGAAACACTAAACGATCCCATAAAAGTTAACTTTGTTGTCAAATCATTGGCCTTTGTTGCATAACATGAAGTTGGGTTTTAACCAATTTCTAGGTCCCCGCTTCTACCTTCATTAATTTATATTTCTCTTTCTCTTTCTCCATCTATCCTCCATCTATTCCCAAGTCAAGGATACACTATTTTTTTTTCTTTCTCTGCCCTTTGTATTCAGGGCTTTTCTTATACTCCTATAAACACGTTCCCTACATCCTTAAGTTTGATTTAGACTTTTGACTCAGTTACTAGTACCTGTTTCAAACCTGATCCTGGTCATATTGTTTTCTCAAATTAAACACCTCAAGAAATTAAATTTATCACCAATTAAACTGTTATCAGTGATATAATAATTCATACACTCAGTAATAGTTTATTGAATTCTCTTCAGGTACAAAATTGAAGATTCCTTTTGGATTATTTATTCTATGTCTGCTAATTAGGAGATGTACACTCATAATTACAATACATACTAGTAAAATTTTTGCATAGAAAACTTCTTTATATGAAAATATATTTACTGAAATTGTTTTGTATGTTATCACCATGTATTTCATTATAACCTTTATCAGGAATTGTATCTATAATTTAATAATCCAGTGAAGAAATGGGCAGAAGATATGAACAGACACTTCTCCAAAGAGGACATCCAGATAGCCTACAGACACATAAAACAATGCTCAACATCACTCATCATCAGGGAAACACAAATCAAAACCACACTGAG
>NC_043706.1:56528486-56608221 GCF_006229205.1 Suricata suricatta
GCTGAGAATGAACTGAGGGTTGGGGGGGAGGGGGGAGGGGGGAAGACAGGTGGTGGTAATGGTGGAGGGCACTTAAGGGGAAGAGCACTGGGTGTTGTATGGAAAACAATTTGACAATAAAATATTATGGGAAATAAAATAAAATAAAATAGTTTAGCAAAGTAACAGGAGCATAAATTTAAAGCATTTAAAGACAAATTAAACATAAGTTGTTATTTAGGGGACTAATATATATATGAATAAAAGATATACATCTGGTTTCATTACTTCAAAATTTTAGAAAATTAAGGATAGGAAAAAAACTTTCAATGTTTCTGGAGGAAAAATAATCATCTGGAGTAATAAAATAATAAAAATAATCATCTTGCTCAAAAATTCTTAAGTTATTTTAAGAAGGGCTCCTAAAGTGGGGTGCTTGAGTGGCTTGGTCTATTGAGCATCAGACTCTTCACTTCGGCTCAGGTCATGATCTCTTGGTTGTGAGACTGAGCCTCGCATCAGGCTCTGCACTGACAGCATGGAGCCTACTTGGGATTCTCTCTCTCTCCCTCTCTCTTTATCCCAAACCCCTGCTAGCGCTCTCCCTCTCTCTCAAAACAAACACACACACATTTTTTAAAAAGTTGTTCTCCTATGGCAAAAAAGAGAAATGGTATATGAAATTATTTGTTTAATTCAGAAATTCAGTGACAAGATATACTATGATAATAGCTATAAAACATCATTTTCTAAATTAGTGAATGTTGAAGAAATTCTTTTTCAACAATAGATTTATGGATCGATTCTACACATAAAGTGGACACGAAGCTGCATACTACTAGGAAAACTTAAATAAGAGGAAACTGATTCTTCTTTAAATACAAATAAGTAAGTCAAGGAGAAATTTGAAACAAATTTAGAAGTGTAGAAAGAATGAAATGGTCCTAAACAAACAAATTTGACCCGAGCTGAACAACTGATTCAGTGGCCAATAAACTATTTGATCTCAAAGCTAGAAATATGATCCTTCAAATGGTCTTGAGTTGCAACCTACGCAACTACAGAAAATAAATGTAATTCTAGCATCATTCCATCAGTGAAGAATATTACATATTCATAACAATATAAATGTTCATGATTTGTTTTCAACTTTTATTTATTCATTTTTATTTTTTAATGTTTATTTATTTTTGAGAGAAAGAGCATGAGCAAAGGAGAGGCAGGAAGAGAGTGAGACACAGAATCTGAAGTAGGTTCTAGGCTCTAAGCTGTCAGCAAAGAACCTGATGTAGGGCTCAAACTCATGCATGAACCCTGAGATCATGACCTTAGCTGAAGTTGGACACTTAACTGAGCCACTCAGTCACCTCTGTTTTCAACTTTTAAACTCAACTTTTAAACAAAAGCCCAGCTGACTTAAATCTACTTCATGTATTCATTTTTAATATATGCTTAATGTGATAATGTAAACACACAAAAAAAGTAATAGAACTTGGTAGGTGGAAAGGGTTGATTGGAAAAGAGTAAGAGCACTAATTTCCTTAATTTTTATAATAGTTAAGATAGGTTATCTATATTTGATTAGAAATAATGCTTAAATTTATAAGCACTGTCAACATAAGAACTGAAAATATCTATTGAGAAAAAGTTGGAGAGAAAAGGCATATCAGTGAATTAATGAGGAGGAGGCTCATCTTTCACAATGGCGAACCAGTAAATAATATCTCTAATTCACAAAACTCAAAAGAGCAAAGACATTTTTTGAATGAGCAAATAGGCATGACAGAATAATATAAGAAACTATTTAAAAATATTTGTCTCTAGCAGACTTGAATGTAGAGAATCTACTGGTTTTTATTAGAGGTCGTTTTGATTTTCTTTACCATGTTCAATCTTCAATTTTATTTTGTTTATTGTTTTTAAATATTTTAAATATTTGACTTTATCTACTATGTTCTATATTCAGTTTGTTTTTTGTATTTAAATATTTGTTAAATATTGCAACATCTTCCTTTTTCAATTAAAAAATTATTATTTATGTATTTGTAAGAGAGAGAGAGCACATGTACGTGCACGCAAGTGCATGTGAGCAAGGGGAGGGGCAGAGAGAGAAAAGGAATCCAAGGCAGGCTCCAGGCTCTGAACTGACATCACAGAGCCGGACACTGGGCTCAAAATCAGGAGCCACTAGATTATGACCTAAGCCAAAGCTGGATGCTTAAACCAGGTGAGCCACCCAGGTGCCACAATACTGCAATAATTCAATAACATTTTAAGAAAATATCCCATCTTTAATGAAATAGTTGAATTTATAAGTATGAGTATATATTAGTGTGAAGCTCATAAAAAATACCTAGTTCTGTGACAATCATTAGATAAGCCAGAATATATGGTTCTAAATTTTTAAAATCAAAACAACAAGGAAGTTAAACCTCAATTTTCTATTGTGCTATATATAAAGTTTTCAGTGTTATATGCAGCCAGGATTCAGATAACATTCTGTGAACTGTAGTTAATTCTAAAAACTCATTTTCCATGTTTTAAAGCTAATTTATAATCACTGACTCTATTTGAATAAGATATTTGAATAATAGTAATTTTCTATAAAAATAATCACATAGCACCAGAAATATGGATTTAAAAAGAAAAATAAATGCAAAGAAAAATAAACTTCATTAGGAAAAGTTAAAAGCTGATGAATTGTGCAATATCCTTATTCTCTTATATATATTACAAATTTATATATAAGTTTGTATAAATAAACAAACTGTTTGAGATCCTGAAGGTGGCATTTCTATTCAACTCAGTTATAGATGCAACAGTTTATATGCCAAAACAGAGCATGATTTCCAATTCATGAAAAGAGGAAAAGATTGCTTCCTTTAACTGTGAAAAAATGTTTCATTGAGTTTCTGTGCATCTCTCTCTTGCTATTATTTTAGAAACAAGGGATTTTCAGAGAAAAGCTTGAAGTAATGTTCTCTAAAATTACCTATTTTGGTGTATGGTTTATGTATCTACAGATCAAACCAGCTGGGTCACAATTACACAATGCTTACTATCTTTGAATCTACTCACTTCTGTAATCCCTATAGCAACATGGCGGGCACTGTTCTTATCTCTATATTGAAGGTGTGGGATTTAGATGAATAGAGGTTATATAAACTTGCTTATTATGTCTCTCATCTGGTAAGTGACATCTGTAATTCAAATCCAAGCAATGCTCTAAGGTTTATTATTTATTATAATTAATTCATTTTAATAAGATGTTTCACTCTGTAGAATCATTCCACATATTTCTGGTTATTTGTTCCCACAGAATAATTCACTTGATTATTAAAAGACATGGATTTCCTCTCATTTCCTGTTCTGGATTATTCTATAAAAATGTTGGGTTTTGTAATGTCTCCTGCCAAGAATTTAAGGTCTCTGAAATCTCTGTGAAGAGCCTTTTCAAAGTTCACTCCAAAAAGCTAAGGCAGGAGTTACAAAACAAATCTGTCTGTGTTCCCTATAACCACACCATTAATCCATTTAGCTACCTGCCCACTCATTTGTGTGTATCAGTTAGGCATGTCCTTAAGAAGATTTGGAAGCAAGTAAAATAGAATAAAGAAACTTAGTCTCAAAATCAAAGCTAGAGGAAAATAAATGCAGTGAGCTTATAAAATAAATTCAAGAATATGGCTAAAAATGCCATATCTTAAGGATTTTAGGTAGTATACTAACTTGATCTAATATTTCTAGCACCCAGTACAAAAGAGAAGTACCAATGGCCAGGTACACCAGTCAGCAGTGCCCATTATATAACCACACATTGCTGATTGAAGATAAAGAGTAATTACTTTTGAGATTAATGCCACAAAAAAATGTCACTAGAGGTTCCTCCTATAGAGGATGTGGGTAACTTTTCTAAGATCTTTGCAGGTGACAAGAGATGAGTTTCATAGAGCTGTTTCTTGAAGCTTCCATCAATCTAATATTTTTACATACACTAAAGTTCCAACATGTAATAATTCCATAGGAATTTAGTACCTGCTTCCTCTTAATTATATTTAGAAATAGATTATGGGATATCTAAGGCACAGGTTAATTTAGATCTTCCCTAAAGAGGACTTTTCCTCCAGTCTAATTTTTGATAAATATTGACTAGAAATAAGGTTTAGATTAGATTAATATACACTGGGGAGGCTGGAATTTTGTCTTTATAAAAACAAAACTCCATGTCTCGGCAAATAATTGGATTTATTTACACCAGTATTTAGGACACGGTGATGTAATTTTGTGGAAATTGAAGAACCTATTGTTAAAGCAAAAGTTTCACCAAGTTTAAACAATCAAGAAAAATTTTATTCATGCCGACTGTTATAGAGAAGAAAGGCCAGAACTCAGACTGAGCTTGAGTACAATTGTCACGAAGGATGAGAGAATTTTTAGGATCTATCACCTATGATCATAAGCTATATGTGCTTGCTGATTGGCCTTAAACAAAAGAAAAGTAAACTTTCCCAATCTTCAAGATAGGAGGCAGTTTTACCACTTGGATAAAGTGCTCTAAGTAAAGGGAGAAGAGGGTCCTCTGTGGTAAGCCACTTGGATCCTACAGAGGCATGGAGTAAGCAAAAAGGCAAGAAGACTGACTAAACTTTGGTCAAACTAAGGGGAACCTGAAGCCTCTCTAGGCCTTATTAAAGTCTTGTGATTGATAAGACACTGTATGAAAATTCCTACAACACTGGCTCTCCCAAAGAGTTGAAGGAATTAATAAAATAACAATTTATATTGTGAATATGACACTCTCCTTGCATTCTGGTAAAGTCTGAGAAACATGGGTCTGCTCATCTCCATACTTAACAAGATTGTCATATCCTTCCTCTGGTTATGATTCCTAAATATGTCTCTAAGCGGTCTGATCCCAGTAATCTTTGTTGAATTGAATGCTTGCTGCTACCAGCCTGTATTTCTACAAGACAAATTCACTGGAATACCCTACAATTTCACCCTCCAACCGATCCTTGCACCTCATCCATATTTTGAAGCTCATCATTAAAGCAGTCCTAACTAGGGGCACCTAGGTGGCTCAGTTGCTTAAGCATCCAACTTTGGCTCAGGTCATGATCTCACAGTTCGTGGGTTGAGGCCCCGCATCAGGCTCTGTGCTGACAGCTAGCTCAGAGCCTGGAGCCTGCCTTCGGATTCTGTCTCTCTCTCTCTCTCTCTCTCTCTCTCTCTCTCTCTCTCTCTCTCACCCTCCCGTTTATGCTGTCCTCTTTCTCTTTCTCTGTCTCTCAAAAATAAATAAAAAACCTGAGAAGAAATAAAAAAAAACCAGTAACAACTCATGAAAAAAAGGGGATTTATCACAAGTGTTTGACAGGATACCTACAGGTAAGGCTTTTTTTTTTTTTTTTCCAAATTCAACACTTTAAATTTAAAATTCATGCAAATCTTGAATTTAACACCCTATTTAATCACTGGTAAGATATAGATCATTTTATAACACAGTAGATAGATATAAATTTGTATGGAACTGGACAAGATGATGCTTTAGTCACTCTTGTGAATTTCCCTAAGCCTCACATACACCTTCTAGGGTACAGGGTTCTAACCTTAGAAGCACAGACTTAGAGGATAAAGTAAAAAGCTCCCAGTACACTCTACGGAAATATCAAAACCTGTCCCTAGCCTACTTCCAGGTACTATCTCTATTATCCTGCCCTTTTTCTCACGCATCCTCTACTCCAAGCAATATCAGCAAGTTTTTAAATGCCTGTGATTTTGCCTGGTTCCCTTTTAAAACTTTTATCAAACATCTTCTCAGGGAGCCTCTGCCAGTTTTTTTCCAGATACGGGTAGTCCTTTCCACCTTTATAGTACATACACCTTCCCCTGTAGGCAGTTGCTTATGGATCTGTCTCTTCCTTAAAAATGTGGGCTCATAAAAAGATTAAAAAGGATATTTATAAATATCCATCCTGGCATCTCTGGCACTTCACATAGCCACTGACACATCTGTGCAAAAAATGTTTGTTAAATGGATGAAAAATTAACAGTGATTGAATGCACATAAATGGCAATGGTATTGTATCTCTAAAGGACAGATAATCATTTCCAATCCTGATTAGGATGATTCATTAACAAAACACTAAAATTCCAAGTAATATAATGAATATCATACAGTTTGTCAGAAAAAAAAATTTATGTTGACTCTCTTCAATTTCTGATTATGTTCCACATGATTTGACAACAATAAGCTGCATTTAAGGTGATCATGTGTACTAGTTTAGGGCTCTCATTGCCAAAATATAGATAAAATTTAAATGAGATTTCTAATTTGATTCAGTGAACAGCAAAAATGTCTCCACTTATTTGACAAATTATTAAGCATAACCAACTTGAATACATTCAATAAAGTAGTATTCGTGCATCTTTCGGTTTGTGAGTTTTAGGATGTGCAAATTGAATAATCACACATTCTATTTATTCTATTCTATTTATTTTCTTTAAGAGAGAGAGAGAGACAGAAAGACAGAGAGACAGAGAGACAGAGAGAGCAAGCATGAGCCAGGTAGATAGTGGGGCAGAAGGAGACAGAGAATCCTAAGCAGGCTGCATGTTCAGTGCAGAGCCCAATGAGGGGCTTGATCCCATGAGCCTGTGATCATGACCTGAGCCGAAATTAAGATTTAGGTGCTCAACCAACTGAGCTTACCCATATGCTCCACTGTATCTTATTTTAAAATAAATTTTACATGTTAATTTCTAAATTAGTGCCATTCTTTCCTCATATATTTCCAGGTCTGTATTTCAATTTTGGCTAACACACATTTAAATTAATTTTTCATTTCTATGTTTAGCTAGTTTTTTATCTGTGTCTTGATAATATTTTCTTCCTTCTGATTTTTTCATTTGTTCGCTCCATCTGGGCTAAAGCAGACTGTGATAGGTAACACTTCACAGAAACCATAAAACAGGAATGATCCAGTGGCAAAAACAATCCTAAAAATCAAATTCCTGTTTCATACATAGTTTCTCAATCATTCTTTGTTTTCTTTAGTCTGTCTCTTCAATTTATTCATACCTATTATTTTTGTGAATTGCTAGATACTAAAAATCTTTCCTATTTGCTCCTGTCTACTGATTGTTGCTTTTTTATTTATTAATTCCTTCACTTAAACATGTATTTTTCTACCTACCATTGTCAGTTCAGTTAAAACAAACCATCAATTGATTTATAGAAAATAATTAACCATGCCACAACCTCTACATAACAGACTCCCAAGCAAAATCTCCATTTTAACTGGAACTCTTAAGACTGAACAACTAATTAGCAGTTGACACCACCACCTGCATATCTATTAGGCATCTCAAATTCAAAGTAGGCAAAACAAAACTCTCTAAGCAGTTCTGTCTTCATCCTTCCTTTTTAACTATGTTAAACTGTAAAACTTACTAGTTACTTATCCTTCCTTACTTTTACTGAATTTACCAGCAATTCCTGGCACCCTTACCTCTAAAAATATCCCAAATCTATTTATCTCTATCTCAATGTCCAAGTCTATCATAATTATCTCCCTCCCAAGTGAGAATGCTAATCATTTTAACTGGTTTCCTTGTTCTCACCCTCAGTCTGCTATAATCTGCACTCACATCCAGAGTTATTTAAAACAATAGAATATAGTTATGATATATGTAAGTCCAATATGACAGCTTATGGAGTACTTCAAATAAAATCCAATTTCTTTGCCTTCTATGCTGTGACCTCTAAACAACTTTTTAGCCCACAACTCACACTATTCCTCTCTTACTCATTTAGTTTCCAGACACATCGTACTTATTTAGGTTCCTAATACACCTAACTCATTTTTTTTATCTGAGGGTCTTGTACTAGGTCTAATCATACAGCATTCTTCCCTGGGGGTTCATTCTTTCTTATTTAGATTTTGGTGTACATGGAAACTCCTTAAAGAGATTTACCTTGGCTATACACTCTTTCACATTACTCTGGTTTTTTGCCATGTAGAACTTATTATTGCATACACACACACACACACACACACACACGTGTATATGGGTGTGTATGTGTTTCTTCCTTTTGTTATGCAGCTTTTCTCCAAATGGAAAGTTAGCTACATAAGAGCAAGGACCTGGTCTGTCCTGGTGTTAACTATTTCCCCATCAACAAAACAATGTTTCCTACAAGTTGGACTACATTAAATGTTTAAGCGAATTAATGATTTCTGGAACGCAGTCCATTATTAGTATATAAAAATATACAGAAATACAAGTATGTGTGTATGTATGTATATATACATATATATACATATCAAGGAAAACTTTAGAATAAGAAAATAAGAATTCACTTATTGTAAAATTAATTTTTCAGAAATTATATATAAATGACTTAATCCTCAGAAAAACTTATTAATGTTAGCATTATTAATCTACTCAATCATTAGTCTGGAGGCTGAAGTTGCTGTTTATCCTACTGAATTTTTGATCAGTATCAAATTCCTTTTTATGTGTATTTGTCTTTGGGTATGATTAATAATATATTTTTTTAAACTTTACATTTGTTATAAGCAAAGATCTCACTGCATAGTATGGCATGTTAGGTTTTTTTTCTTAAGTAGAAAAGAGGGAGTTAAGGCACTCAGTACTGATTCAGTACTTCTTCTGAGGGTACTGTTGTAGAGTGTGGCCAGGAAGGTAGGGGAAATGGTCCTCTAATTTCAAATCAACTCAAGACTTCAGCTCTTTCATTTACAATCCAGATCAGAGGTGATGGCCAAGAATCTGATCTAAGGATCAATGCTTACACCACTGATGGATTTGAGTGAGGTAGAGACCTACAGTAAGGAGAAATTTCTCTTCCATTCCTTGTTTCCACTTAGAGGAACCTTGTCTTAAGTCTTGGCTTCTTTATCCCTTCTATTTATCCTCCCGACAAATGGTTCACTAAGTTACCTAAGTGGTGAAAAACAGCCTTGGTTCAAAGATCTTAGTTTTTAAGTGGACCTAATCTTTCAAAAGTCCAGTTTGTAAGGAAGTTGATCTCTGTCTTTGACAATACTCATAGGAGACAGAAACCAAGTACTCTGTTTTTCAGACTGGATGTACCCATTTGGATTCTATATAAGACTATATCCTTTTATATGTTATCATAACTAACTTTAATATCTTGATTCTCTGTTGGATGGATGTACTATGATTATACATTAGTTAAGACGCAGGCATGAAAGAAGAATGGTATTGGTTGGTTCAAACACTAAGACCCAACAGCATTAAGAGTGATATATTCATCTGTAACACTGGAAATATACTTTCCCTCTATTCCTTCTACAGTATTATATGTAGAATTTGGGACAGGTTTTTATTACAATGCCTCTACCTAATTAATCCAACAACAATCAGAAATAAAGTGGTTAGGACATTGTTGTTTATTGGTGGTAGGGCATTTTTAAAGCCACAAATCTCAGCTTGGGTTAATACCAAGTCTTTTTATTCCTGATCTCTCAGAGGATCCTCATAATTATTGGATGGATAATAAAAAAATCTCAGTTTCTTAATAAATGTTAATACTTTTCACTGTCCACATATAAATATTGTTATTAGAGCTAAGATGAAGTTGGTGAAATTATGTAAGTTTATTAAAGCTGTGAGACACATAAATGTTAGAAATAATCTCTGAGTGTACCTTTAGCAATTTTGAACCTATTTTCAGGTCATGAACAATTGGTAATAACAAGATTACTCTTGGTAATTATACACTTGCAGATTTCTTAATAGTCTATCAGGTGGAATAACAATATGGAAACCCATTTTCCTATAATGCTCACTCTCAGAAATGAATACTTTTTTCTGTATAATGAAGCAGGAGTTTATTAGGCATGTCATCAGAATTGAAAGGAAAAGTACAACAGACCTATTTCATGGTACAGTAGACTTTATATCTGAGAGCACTTCAGAAAGGAGATATTAGATTTACAGAAATAATCTTGTTTCAGTTTTTAGTCAAAATTACAACACATTCAAAAGTCTGAGTACAAATTGATTCAAGCTTGAATTCATCAGGGAAGCTATCTAAATTGGTTAGATTGTATGCTTTCAAATCAGTTCCATTCTTAGCAGACACTTGCTAATCATACGCTAATCTCACTCCAATGGAAGTATTTATTCATTCTCAAATAGTTACACATAGCACTACAAGGATACTAATAGATACTGTGCATGCAACAATTGGGAGATGGACTATGTAATATCTGCTCAATTCTGGAGGAATAGCAAATGGGATGGGTCATTCAAATATGATAATTCATATTTGGCACATAGAATTATTATTCTTGAAAGGACATAGCACAAAAAGTTAGTGGTCTATTGCCTAATTCTACTTTTAAGTGGTTTATGAAATTGCCTTGTTAAAAAGAAAATGGCAATGCATTTTTCAAGAATTAAGACATCTACTTCCATCACCACTCATCCTAATGATCTGTGTCTGCTGGATTAGAGTGAAGGAGGGAAGACTAGTAGACAGTGAAAGAAAATTGAGTATATAAAATAAGGGAGAAATAAAAATATATAAAGAATTCAGGTGAAAATTTTAATTTCTAGACTATCCCAAAGATCCAAGCAAATCATTTTTAAGATAGGATCTATACATATGTCTAAACCAAAAAGAGGATATTTCTCTGACTATCTGAACATACATAAGTGATCATACCTCTACAGTCCCTGAACGATTGGTATCTAGGACAGACATAAAGTAGGAAAATACCACCATATTTAATGACACCTAAGATGACACACATTACTAGATGCTCCAGAAATTAATAGACATACCATCGACTCTTGTGTATTCTCTGGTTTTAGAAATGATAATATGTGAATAAATGCAAAAGATGTGCTGTAGATTGCACAAAATACTGTTGCAATCCAAAAATCAATGGCTGCTACTCTGGTTGTATCAGTCAAGATCCAGAGAGCAAACAGAAAATACTTTAGTAAACTTAAAAAGGAAACATTTAATATAAAAATGATTAGCTAGTGAAAATGAGGAGTACTACTAAGAGGAGTAAAGACTAAAGAGGAGTAAAGAGACTTATGAAGAATATTGGCATTAGAATATTCCTATGCTCTCGGGTGCCTGAATGGCTCGGTTGCTTGAGCATCTGACTTTAGCTCAAGTCATGATCTCATGGTTTGTGAGTTCAAGCCCCACATAGGGCTCTGTGCTGACAACTCAGAGCCTGGAGCCTGCTTCAGATTCCGTGTCTCCCTCTTTCTTTGCCCCCACTCACGCTCTCTCTCTCTGTCTCAAAAATAAGTAAAAAACAGAGTATTCCTATGTTCTATAATATCCACTAGTGCATGAAACATCCCCAAGTGAATGGACAAAATAATGCAAGAAGATTACTATAGCAGAGAGAAAACCCCTCTCTCAATTTTATTTTTTTTATTTTAATGTTTATTTATTTTTGAGAGAGAGCGAGAGAGACAGACAGACATATAGACAAACAGAGCATGAACAAGGAAGGGGCAGAAGAGAGGGAGACACAGAATCTGAAGCAGGCTCCAGGCTCTGAGCTGTCAGTGCAGAGCCTGACGTGGGGCTCGGACTCACAAACTATGAGATCATTACCTGAGTTGAAGTCAGATGCTTAACTGACTGAGCCACCCAGGTGCCCCTCCTCTCTCAAATTTAACATTAAAAAAACATAGGTTACTATTTGGCTTTGATACTTTTAATGTCTTGTGTTACATGTTATGGAATAAGTTTAGATAAGCTAATAATTTAATCATAGTTTCAATGAGGTACTTACAGAGGAAACTTAATTCTACCACATGGTAGGAAGGTAACAGTATGAAGGTAGTGTTAAAAGCCTCAGTTTCCTGCCAATTAATCCATATTCATGAAACAAAATCATTGTATTTGTAAGCTTACTAGTATTTAGTGACACTATCTTTTACACTTTCATTGCTAACTTTTCGTATCCTCTTAGAACTTTCCCTGCTGTACTGAAGAGATTGATGTCTGAGAAGGCTTCTTTTTTCAGTTCTAATTCTGTTATCTTGGATAACGCCAACATTTATTTGGACTGTCCTTCCCATTATTGCAGTGCATGACTCATTTCCTCAACATTCTATATTTCAATGACCTTTACATCCAGTTCACATCACCTACACACTCCCGAGAAGAAGTCATGGCTATTGTGCCCATCACCACACTGCTCCTTCGCTTAAATAAGTACAGACTTTCTGAAGATATATGCTTATTCAATTAATAATTTGTGATCCCTGTCACCCATTCGTAGAGCTCATTCTAAGTTTTCTCACTACACTTTTACTTTAAACTCTAGGTCGTTGTACATTTTTTCTTTCATTCCATGAAAGCATCCTCTTGCAAATATTTTAATTCTTTGTTGTTTTCTTTAGTAACATTCACCAGGTAAAGTTTGGTCAGAGCTTCTCAGATGTGGGTCAGTGTGCCAGCACATGGGTTTTAGGTCTGTCTAGATATGGATCCTTGTAGCCCATGGCCAGGGGGCAATTTTCAGATCAGCCACATACTGTAGGCCAGCAATCTCTGCTTTCAAGAAGGCTTATCAGTGTATACCATGGTCATAAAATGCTACTTATTTTTATATGCACCCTGGTATTAAAAAATGTTGGCAAACACCATTTTGAATCAATGCAATAATCTAATTTGCTGATGCTAAAGTCTGCTAATGACTTATGTTCTCTAGTATCTGTAAAATCTAATACTGTCATGCAACTTCTTAGATATCAGAGTATAATTCTAAATTTTTCTATATTTCTTTAACCTTTAGTCTTGGTAACAGAACACCCTTTCAAAAGATGACCTAACTTTTTACTCCTTAGAAAGAATAGCAATCAAAGAGCTCCATAAAATTCAGGACTTTCAATCTTCACATTTTACTACATTTGCTCCTTTTCCCCACCACATACTCATTCTTCTCCACCCTCCAACCCAGAAGGGGTTATTATGTATTATCAGATCTATACATATGCTGGCTAGCCTTTTCCACAGTTTGGGGGGCTCTTCCTTTATTACGTCTCTTACCTCTTGAATCTTTAAAATGTCCCTTTTCACTGTTTGCTCTTAATAGCATTTAAAAATATTCTGGCTCAAAGAAAACAAAACAAAAGAGAAAACCTCCATTGCTCATCATCATGTTTTTTTTCTTTTCCTCTCTTTGTTGCCAAGCTTTTTAAAAAGTTATCTGCAGGGTAGACTTAGTTGGTTAAGCTTTCGACTTGGGCTCACATCATGATCTCAGTTCATGATACTGAGCTCCACAGCACTGGCCATACAGTGCTGCGCCCCCTTGGGATTCTCTCTCTCCTTCTCTCTCTCTTGGCTCCTCCTCACATGCTCACACTCTCTCTCAAAGTAAAATCCCCCCCAAAACAAAAAAATAAATAATTACCTACACTCACTTCCTCATTTCTACTCAATTTCAGTCATGTGACAAGTAACTTCTGTTCCTTTTCTCTATAGAAATTGCTCTTTGCCAATGTTACATCATTAAGGGTAAATCCAATTTATCAAAATCGAGTCCCTGTCTTTGACAATCTTGGGGTGGCATTAGTTAGTAAAGATCTGTGTCTGCTATTCTGGGTGTAGCCTTCTCTTGGCTACAGTTCTCATGTTTCTCTCCTTTTCCTAATGTGGTCTCCTGGTGTAGCTCCTCTTTTTCTACTCCCATCATAAATAGTGATTAGCCTCAGGTTTTGTCATGGGCCTTCTTTCTCTTCTTAATCTGCAAACATTTTCTGAGCATACTTGTATATTATACTAATATTATGATTTAGAAATAAAAAATGCTTACTTAATACAAAAAAATTGCAAAGTGATTCTAGAGATCAGAAATGATCATTACACATAAGCTACCAAATAGGAATTTTAATTTTCAGCCTATTCAGTTCAGAAAATTTGTTTGGAAAATGCACATTAAGTTCAAAATATGAAAGTAGTTATAAATAATCAGAATAGGAATATTATGCTTTAGGAATGGGATTTTTGAAAAATGGTAAGATTGGGATAGTTTTTTAAAGTTCTCTGAATATATGCCTAAAATCAGACTGCAATAAGATAATGTAACAAAAAACCCATGCACAGCATTTAAAAAAAATTTAGTCACATGGTATTCCCATAAACATGCTCACATAGCATTTATAACTATTAAATATATTTACAATAACTATGAACTATGTGCCACATTCATTTATTCCAGTGATAGCCATAGGAAATAATATGGCATCTTTCAGAACCAAAGATAAGAGAATCAAAATAACTATGATGTATTTACTAGAAAGTACAGGAAATCAACTTGGAAACAGCAGTGAAGCTCAGCATCATTTGTTTATTCTTATAATGGGTGAGAATGAAGCAAGAACAGTCAAAATGCCTTTGGAGTAGTATAGTTACATAAATTCACAAAATGTCACACCCCTCTTCCTAAACAGGGCCCTGCTCTGGGGAGAAACTTCAAGAGGAATAGAAATTAAGCAGGAGAGGGACAAGAGAAGTGAAGAAGGGAGAAGATCAGACATAATTGGGGGAGAGGGACACACCTAGAACATCTCAGCAAGCAAGTCATCATATCTTAGAACAATAAACAAAAAGATGACAACAACAACACAAAGGGAGCCCTGTGAGGTAAGAAACCCTGACTTATTTGTCTTTCTCAATGCCCAAAAAAGACTATTAACAAATGAAAATAAGCAACTGAAAGTATTGAGGCTAACTTTAATACAAAGTTATTTAAAAAAAAAGAACAAGAAATATAATAATATCATTATGGACAATGAAAGTTCCTGAAATAAAGCAAATGACAAAGACATTGTCAAAAAATCAGATCAAATATGCAATGTATTACTTCAAAATGAGCTAAAAGACGTTAAGAAAATAGCATAAGCTATGAATGAACAACATACACAGAAATTAGAAAAACTCAGTAATGAGGTCACAGAACTTAGAAAAGAATCAGCAAAAGAGAACATTTCCAAAAGAACATAACAAAGAATGAACACAGCAGATAATTACTTAGGATAATTAGAAGATGGAAAAAAATGAAACAGAAATTAAGAAAAAAATATAAAGGGTTGAGAGAAACAGACAATTTTTGGAACCATGCAAAGAATATTCAATGTATGAAATAAGGACTGCCTGAAAAATAAAAACAAAATTAAAGAAAACAAACAAACATCAACAATATAATTCAACAACACTTCATTCTAGCAAAATTACTGCACTTTAAAAGAAAATGCAACTTTGGCCATAAAGAGTGGGGGAGAGCAGCAAGTAACTTATAATGAAAAAACAATAGATTAACATCAAACTTTTCAATAGCAACATTATGCCAAAAGAAAAAAATATTTAGATGCTCATGTAAACTTATAATATTTAAGAAAGAATGAAAGAAAATGGGAACAAGGGATTTTATATCAAGCAAATGTACCCTCAAGTATAGAAAGTACAGATCTATGATTATCAATATACAAGAATTCAAGGATTATTATCCCATGAGCCCTTCCTGAGGAATTCCCTAAAGTCTAAGCTTTAGGCAACCAAAATAATTAGAGAGACACCAAACAAGAATAGGTTGTCAAGCATTATACATCTATATACTTGCAGTAATAAACTAAATGAAGGCTAAAAAGGAAAGTACATTGTACTTTACCTATTTTTGCACTGTACCTATTTCCAATGGGTTCAGAATACAGAGATACGGAACAAAATACCAGAGAAAAATGAAGAGTTCCTGAACAAAATTAAAATATCATCCATAATTGTGTTGACATTTTCCATTAGTATTTTTGTTCTATTATTTTATGTCTATACTGCAGTATAAAGTAAATATGTAAAATGGAATATTCTGATTTAGTCACCCCTTGTATTCTTGAAATTAGGAGTTTAAATATGAAAAAGAATATACAGATATTGCACAGGCGATGTTAAGTATAACATTCTATAACTCTAAATTTGAATTGCTAGTTCCAGAAAGAGTAAGGAAATTGAATTCCACCAGATACTTAAAAATGTATTTTAAAAATGGGCACAACTAAACAGTGGTGTTTAGGTATGCACCTAGAAGAAAATAGGAAATAAAAAAACACAAAAGTGAGTCTGTAACAGAATTGTGCTTGTTTTTGAAGGGAGGGGTTCACGTTGACACTGGAGGGTCTTCAGGGGTAGCTAGTAAAGTTCAGAAGCTCAGTTTTTCTACATGGGTGGTGTTTATAAGGGTATGTTACATAGTTAATCTTAAAATAGCTTACTAAGATATGTATTTTGTATGATTTAATGTTTTTTAATAAAAACTGAAAATAAACTGTTAAAATTGTTTTTCAACCTTGAAAAAAAAACAAAAGTGAGAAATATGCGATTCCTTTTAAGACTACAATATGTTGGTCCCATGGCAAAATCTGGTCCCAAGCCCTGCAATTATTCATTTCTTCAGCTCCTATTTTTTAGTCAATTTAGGAGTCTATGGATCCTAGCTGGTGTAGCACTAAGGTTTTTTTTCCCACTGGTTGTATTGCATCTTAAAAATTATCTTCCTGTGTGAATTTCACACAGTATTGCCTTTGTGGTGCCTGATCAAGGCAACTTCTACTCAAGGGTTTGGCAAGACATAGGGAGAGATTATGTGGAAAAAAGCTATTAAATACTTCTTAGGGACTACTAGAAAAGGATTGTTTAATAATTTTACAAAGGTTGTGTGGTGAAATTCATTCTCAAGATACTTTGAAACCAGGAACTTTCACTTCCCCTTTGCCATAGAAAGTGAGCACAACATGGTAGAAAAGCAATATACTAAAGGCAGACTAGAATGTCAGATCAGAGCAGATAACAGTACCAAAAGAGAAGCTGATTTGTAGGAGTGAGTAACCATTGGAGAAGGTTTTAAATGAGAAAAATTTTAGAAACGTAATTCACTCCCAATCCAGATAAAGAGATGCCTTTGTTTCAAGACAAAAAAAGTGAGCAGGTGGACTGATGTGTGCTTCACCAAAGCATGTGAAAGCAAAAGAAATATTCAGTCAAGTTACTCTAATAAAGAAGACATATTGCCTAAGAGTTTCAGTATCTTCTTGCAGAAGAACAAGTTGAAGCAGTATTAATATCACATGATATAATGTAAGTAGTCATTGTGTATAATTATACTAAAATCACTGCCTAATAAAATGTATATAATTTTCATTTCATGTTGTGGGTTGTCATCCAATCTCCTTGTGATCCTCAGTATGTTCGTAGGAGGACTTAGAAACTGTGAGCATGAGTTCTTAGTCACTGTTTTGAATATTCTTGTCCCTTTTATGTTTGTATCCCACCAGAAGTTCAGGTACTTCTGTTAAAAACTCAGGGCTTAATAATCTATCCACTTGTACAATTCACTGATTTTATGGGTCAGCAGAAACACTCTCTACGTATATTCATAATAAAAAATTTTAGTATCACCAACAGCTTAAAAAATTCTTCACATTATGAGAGTAGTAAATATTGTTTAAAGGATGGAAACACTATATAAATATTCAAGCTTTAGTCTGTATATAGTAAATACCTTTTAAACAATTCAACACAATACATATTAGTTAATATTTATGAGTTTTCTTTATCATCTTAGCTTTACTAAAAACTTTTTATGAGAAAAAGGACATTTTATTAATAGTCCCTGAGGAAATTTAGGTAAATTAGTATTTATATGAACTTAAATTATACTATGAAGTGTACACAGTGCATTTTCTAAATATTACTGTGTAAATTTGTTTTGATTCAAAAATTTCTTAGGATACTACTTTATAGATCTTTAGTTCCCACATCTATGATATATACTTTTTAAAAGATTTTTTTTAAAGTCCAGTTGGTTAATATACAGTGTAATATTTGTTTCAGGTATACAATATAGTGATTCAACAATTCCATACAATACCTGAACCTCATTACAAGTGCCCTCTTTAATCTCCACTGCTTATTTACCCCCCCCCACCACTTCTCCTTGAAAACCATTAGTTTGTTCTCTACACTTAAGGGTCTATTACTTGGTTTGTTTCTTTCTATCTCTTTTTCCTCACTTTGATCATTTGTTTTTTAAATTCCACATATGAATGAAATCATATGGTATTTGTCTTTCCTTGACTGACTTATTTCACTTAGTATAATACTCTCTAGCTTCAACCATGTCTGTGCAAATGGCAATATTTCGTTCTCTCTTATGGCTGAATAATATTTCTGTGTGTGTGTATATGTGTGTGTGTGTGTGTGTGTGTATGACATCTTCATCTATTCATCAGTCGATAGACAATGGGGCTCTTTCCATAATTTGGCCATTGTGGATAATGCTGCTATAAACATAAGAGTCCATATATCCCTTTGAGTTAATGTTTTTGTATTCTTTGGATAAATACCTAGTAATGGAATTGCTAGACTATAAGGTAGTTCTATTTTTAATTTTCTTATTTTTCTTTTTTTTTTTTTTGAGTAGGCTCCATGCCTAGTGTGGAGCCCAATGTAGGGCTTGAACTCATGACCCTGAGATCAAGACCTGAGCTGAGATCAAGAGACAGGATTAAATGACTGAGCCACCAGCCTATTTTTAACTTTTTGAGGAACCTCCATACTGTTTTACAGAGTTGCTACATCAGTTTGCATTAGTAAGGTAGAATCTGAGTTTTTCAGAGTCTAATTTTTTTTTTTAATTTTTAATGTTTATTTATTTTGAGGGAGAAAGAGACAGAGTGTGAGCAGGAGAGTGACAGAGACACAGACACACAGACACACAGACACACACACACACACACACACACAGAATATGAAGCAGACTCCAGGCTCAGAGCTGTTAGCACAGGGGCCAGAGCAGGGCTCAAACTCATGAGCTGCAAGATCACAACCTGAGCTGAAGTTAGATGCTTAACCAACTGAGCCACCCAGAAACCCTTGGAGTCTAACATTTCTGAGGAGAATATTATCAACTCTTGGAGAACTGTTAACACATCGGGTCTAACCTGTAGTGAATTGAAAAATTTCATTTGAAATTAAAATTCATTTGATAGGCCTAAAATATATAAATATCTAGTTATTTATCTGGCAAGTAACTTGGTGAAATCACATACTGCAATTTTTAAAAGGTTTGGAAGTATATTCATCAATACCTACTGGAGTTTTTTATCTGACAGAAAGAAAATAAAACATTATAACAGTAAATCAATTTGGATTTGAAGAAATAGAAAGTTACATTACAGTCCAAATGAAAACTACATAATGTAACTGTAAGAGGTTGAGTCCACAACATTTTGGTTTTTTTTGACAGTTTTAAAAGTAAGAATGATAGATTATAACTGTTATTTAGACAAATTAAATTCTCCAAAGAAAAAAATCTACAAAAATTTGAAATAAATTTATAAATAAATGTTGTAACATTTTTATTATGGCATCTTAAGAAATATGTTCTTACTGCTACTTTAAAAATTAGGGAAAAATAAACTAAAATAGGCTTGTATTATATTTCTGTTATCTTTTGAATTATAAGATACGATTTTGCTTTTCTCATTGGTAGATTGAATAATGATGACAAATTAACAATCTGAGTCAAAATTACAGATATTTCACCATAATCATATAGTTTATTCTTATAATAAAGTTGAGTATATATTCATATATGATGTATTCCTAAATGATATGCATAAATTGATAATAGGCATAGATGGTATATCTCTAATATAGTAAGGTTAGCTTATTAATATCATTTTTCTCATTAAGTCTTGCACTAGAAAAAACTCTTTCCTTGTGTTTTTTGATTCATTCTAAATAAAAAGAACTATACAGAACAGCTAAAACTGAATGATAGAGTTCTGATCTTAAATACAAACCTCTATAGTTTTTTAAACACAAATTATACAACACTTCAGAAGAGCACCATTCAAATCACTTTTTTATAGTAAATTATTTCCTTATACTGATGGTAATATTCTTTACCATTAATTGAACCTTTATAATGTGTGATGCATCACTCTAATTGCTCCATATATTTTCTCTCTTTGTACTTCAGTATATGTTTGTGAATAGCTATCATCATTTTAAAGACAGAAAACCTGAGACTCAGAGAACTAACTTAACTTGTTCAAGTTTACATATTTAGAAAGCAATAAAATTATGATTCAATTTTAGTTCTGAGTCCAAAGTTTGTGGGAGTTACCCTTTACACAGAGTGAATTGCTCATCTTTCTGTATTGTCCCTCTCATGTTAGTCCAGCTGAGAGGGCCTGCTGAGTACTTTGGGTATCAGGAATCTGGGAAGCAGCAGCAGAAATGTAGAAGAGAGGCAGCTGTTGGCTGCATCTGAATGAACAGCCACTCACTGAAACTAACAACCTGAGCAGATTTCCTCATCAAGGTACAAGCCCAGATATTCAGAATGTTCACTGGGGCCCAGGTCAAAACTAGGCAGTAAACTGAACTAGGAATAAAGAATCCGGAAATTAAGAGGGAAGAACAGTGGTATTGTCCACACTACACTGAGGTAGACAGGGAGGTGAAATCACAAAAATCAATGAGTATATGGGTTACCTATGATCACCTGTAAACACACACTGCACCAAGCACGGAAACAGCAAAGTTACACACAACTCCTCTGGAGCTCCTACACCAGGATCTTCTACTAATATATCAGGATCTACTAGTTCCGGGTCTGAGTTAGAACAAACCTATAGGGGACTGATAATTTCAACAATCAACTCTGAGTGGGTGACTTCTGCAGAATGCCATTTTCACATAGGTCCACAATCTTAGTCAAGGAATGCACTTACAAGATAGCTGCTTGAATCAAGCTCTTAGTCTGTCACCGTTAAAGAAAGAGAGACAAATAGGAAATAAAATACTCAAACCTATACTCCTGGTTGCAGTAGTAATCGGACTTAACAAGCTCAGCTAATAATGCACAGAAAAAAATGCTCTAGTTTTATAATTAAATTGCATGGTATAAACAGAAGAATGTAAAAGCAACAACATAAACTCATGAGATTGATACTTAAATTAGATATATAATAGGAATATTTTAATGTCAAACAGAATTATAACTTCTTAACATTAATTTTTTCTTAAAATCAAATTAAATTAAAATAAAAAATAGTACTATAATCCTATCATACAAGATGCCTGTTCAACATGAATATTGAACATAGGCTGTCTCATAGATCAGACTATTTTTTCCTAAGTTAATGTCACATAGATAATAATTTCTTATAAATACATTTCCCCACAATTCACAATTGTAACAATAGTTTTTATTTCCTTGATTTGCCCTAAAATTAAGGTATCTATAAAATGTTAAAATGTTTAAAAATTTATCATTCTATATTTATGAGAAAACCTTCAAAATAATTTATTAAGTACTTTGAGGTAGTTTTAATGTTTCGGGAAAAATGAATATGTTTATCTCTCAGATGATTTCAGTTGTTACACATTCCACTATAATTATGCAAGCTGCTTAATATTCACAGATGAAGAGCTATCAGAATATTATGCCCTCAGATTTCCTGTAAAATAGGTACTTTTGTTTTTTCTAACTGATTGAGAAAGTTGTATTATTGAACCATAATTGATTTTCCCTTTTCTATTCTGTGCAGTTCAGTGGTTGTTTTGTGTTGTATGTTACTATAAGATGGTTCCTTAATTTAATTTTTGGAGTCTAAACAGGCTTATTGTATCTAGCAGTCTACACATTTATTTGCAAGCATGAACTTGATGTTTCCAGTCAGATTTGGAATCTCATTTCAAACTGTTACTTTATCATTTATGGTAAACAAATCCCAAAAATGGAATCAGTAACTTCGATCTGAAATTCTACAGGGTAAATTAAATAAAGGTTTATTAATTCAACCATCTTTCTTAATCTAAAAATATCAACTTTATAGCTCATTGTTGATTAAGTTATAGGAAACAATAGCAAAACAGAAGATGCAAAAATAAAGCAAGATTGTCAAGTAAGAAAATGTATTTTAAATGATGTCTTGAAAACAAATTAGAGGTTACTAATATCTGATATTTAAATCAACCTCAGCCACTGAGAGTAATTATATGTATATGAATGAAGTTCCAAGGGTGGACTAGCTAAAAACCCAAAGCAATAATCCTGTTGGATGTATAATGCATATAAAGCAGGGTAATTTGTATAGAATATAAATAATGAGAAGGCAAATTTAGGTATTTGTTGCTCTTATAAGTAAAAGCCAATTATGTATAGGAACACTGGGGTGGCCCAGTCAGTTGGGCTTCTGATTTCAGTTCAGATCATGATCTCTAAGTTTGTGAGTTTGAGCCCCGCTTTGGGATCAGAACCTGGAGCCTGCTTTGGATTTTTGCTTCCCTTTCTTTTCTTGCAGGGGAACCTGCTCGTGTTCTGTCTCTTTCTCTCTCAGAAATAAATAAAAAACATAAAATATTATATTACATATATTAATGAATGAATATCAAAAGTGGCGAGAGGGTAGTGCATTCAGTTGATCTGACATCAAGGCCTTTGGTTTCTTATAAGAAATGCACTTTCTTAAATAGGAACACTTATGGATGTGATGTCCAGTATGGCAGTCACTAGCCATGTGTAGCTGTTGAGCATCGGAAATGTGGTTAGTGTAAGAGGAAGTACATTTAAAAAAAAACTATTTAAGTTAACCTAAATTAAAATTTTATACCTGATCCATTTTAATTACTTGAAAAAATTTAAATGTTTAAACAACTTGATGTATATAAATCTATATTTTCAACAGATTCAAAGACTAACTAGAAAAAAGTATGAATAATGTTAGCAATGTTTTCATATTTATTACATGTAAAGTGTTTATATATAAAATATTGGGTTAAATAAAATTTAAGTTTATTTCCTTTACTTTTTAAGGTAGGTACTGAAAAATTAGAATTATATATGTGGCTCTTATTATATTTCTTTTGAGATAGTACAGAAATCTACAGAGTATTCAATTTAAACAGATTGCTAAGAATATATTTTAGGCCAAGCTATTTTAAATAGTCTTCTTTCCCTAGTCATCTTCTTCCCCACACTGTTACAACCAGAAATTCTGACAGTGTAATTCATAGTGTTGTTTTAATGGACAGAGAAAGGCATAATTGGGATAACAGAGAAAAGAGAAAAGTAGAAATATTTTAGATTTTCTTCTGTCACAGTATATTAGTCTATTCTTATTCCTATCCCTGACTAACAGGAGATGGCAAAGAGAAAAAAATAAGTGGAAACAATAAAGATTCAAAGAAAAGGGGGAATGAGAAAATGTAGGAGTGTGGTCCCATCTTTCCATAAACTCTGTTCCCCAATGGCCACTAAATGGTCCACATTTCCTCCAAAGAGTTTGTGAGAGCAGGTCACCACAGAGATTGTTCAGAACAGGATGAGGGAAAGAGCCTTCCTCAGACTGAGATTTGGTCAGGACAGCTCCAGAGATATAGGAATAGTACTGGAGCTATTAGGAAGAAGTGAACAAATGTGTACTCAAAGTACACAACTTTTGGCAACTTTCTTTTTTATGGATGAAAGAACAGCCTCTAGTACTTACCTAACAAGTGACATGATAATGTAAGCATTGCTTCAGGATGTGAGGGCCTATTATGGACGGGTCAACGAACCTGTGAGCTGCATTAGATATAATTTTGAGAGATATACTTGAGCCTTCAAGTCATAAAAAAATCTCAAAAATTCTTTTTAATAACATGAAAAATGGTGAAATTATTTTTTAGCTGTTTATTGATTTAAAAACATAAAGAAAAAATGATTAGCTAAGTCCTTAACATTTGAGTCAGTTTACTGAAAGCAGAATATGCTGTCTCAGGATGATAATACATTCTAATAATAGTTCAAAAACACCAGATTTTGCATCATTTTGCATCTTTTTACATTTGCATCTTAGTTTCCCTGGTTTCATTTGAATTTTATAAACAACCTAGGCTTTTCATCTACAAATCCATCTAACAGTGAAGCTAAAGGCTAAACAGCAAACGACAGTCTGCATTAAAGTCTACACAGACAGAAGTGCTCCTACTCAAACCTTGGCTGGTTTTCAAAGCAGATCTCACAATTACGACCCCCAAATCCTTCCATAGCAAAGCATAAATAGTAATTTCAGTATTTGCTTCATCATGAAGTATTATTTCAAATGGTCAATACATTTTTGTTAAGTAACATTGTAATGAAATGATAATGGAGATATCTTATGTGCTTACTATATTTCAGGTATCAAAATAACCATTGTCTCTATCTCGTAACTCCTTAGAAAACTCCTTTTAGTAAAATCACTAGCATTTCTATTTCAAAGATAAAAGCAAATTTAGTAATGATAAATAAACAATCTAAGGCAAGAACTGAGACATGTTGGAGCCTTGACTTTTCCAAGCCTCTTTTTCCAAGCTGATACCCTTATGCACTCTGTCATTCTGGCTCTTTTAATATCTAACATTTGACATTTTTATTGTAAATGTATAATATTTTTATCATATAAATATTATTATTGAAACTGAAAATGCTTAATATTACTTTGGTTAGTTAAATTATTCAACCAACAACAGAAGTAATTTTGCTTTTAGTCTATCCTATGTTTACTCAAAAAATGAGACAAGTAATTTATTAGCATAATTATCACTTAAAGAACAAACTTTCATGATTTTTTGTGTGTGGGGGGGGCTTTTATTCTCAATATGGTTTTAAAGTCCAAATGATTCTTGTTTTAAAAAATAAGTTTTATTTTTTAATTGACTTTTAATCAAAATTTTTCTATTAATCTTGAGATTATACATGGGTCACAATTCCAAGAAGTATGAATTTCTGGGAATATAAGGCTTCTTGTGCCAAGAACTACTGAAAAATCTTTACTCCAATATTTGACATTTTATGCTCCTCTAAATGTATTCTAATGCATGGTCACGCTACAAAATGACTATCATTAGTGCTGTCACAGGCCATGGCTGTGGGAAGACCATGACTAATGCTAAGCTATCAGCACTGTCGGTGCAAGGTGTATTCTCATAATTTCTCAAACTGACCATGGAACCAATTTCCACTGATCCCTAAGTCATAAAACTTTACAATTACCCTGAGTTCATTAATAATGTATTACAGTTCTCATTCTCAATCAGAGTTTAATCAGACCCATGTCTCACAGGAAGGTTGACAAGTAAGCCACAAAATTATCCATATAAATGTCAAGATTTATTTTCCTAACATAAATGATCTAACCTAGTCAAGCATAGTTAATAATAAAATCACTCTCTCTGAGATTACCATTCACCTGATTGTCATACCCATTTTGGCCTTATATCTCAACCTCTCTAATAGTGGAGGTTATGAATATGGTTCACATAAATAGAGCAATTTATATGAATCATGTTCATTTTTATATTAAAAAGATAAAACCATGAAAACATATAATATTGCTTATTATTTGTTTGAAATAGGCACAAAACCAAATGGTTCAATTCAGATGTCAATGAGATAAGTGTTAGGAAATAAAAAATGTGTTACAATAATAATTTTAATTGGATATATCTTAAGCTGCCATCTTTGCCAAAGTCATAATGACAAATTTCTACTTCAAGTACAGAATCTCAGATTAGTTCCAAATAGGAAATTATGTATTAAGACACTCTTTTCAAAAAGTAACTGCATTGTCTGCATAGCTTAGTTGGTTAAGTGTCTGACTTTGGATCAGGTCATGATCTAACGGTTCTTGCATTCAAGCCCCATATTGGACTCTGTGCTGACAACTCAGAGCCTGGAGCTGCTTCAGAGGCTGTGTCTCCCTCTCTCTCTGCCAACTCACTATCGCTTGCTCTCTCTCTCTCTCTCTCTCTCTCTCTCTCTTTCTCTCTCTCTCAAAAATAAATAAGCATTAAACGAAAAAAGTAACTGCATTGGAAAATAAACATAATATTTTACAGTACATTTTGCCTACGTTCTGTGAATAAAAATATTTGATATTTTAATAATTAAGGATATATATAATAAACACATTCTGAGTTCTTGTTGCTGTCTATTTATTGTTATACTATCCACCTATTCTTGATGTATTTTGATCATGCCATAAGTTAAAAAAAAACATTATTTTCCTCACCATATGTAAATTCTTGGTTTTCTAGAAAGGTAACACATTAGATTACTAATTATATAAATATTTATCAATTTAAGAAAGTGTATGCAAGAGTATAATTTATTTGCTTTGGAAGATTGATAGAGGTAAATGGATATAGATGTAATATAAACAAATCCAGATGAAATTTTAGAAACAACATATTGATTGGGAAGTACTAGACCATCTCTCAGGGCTGCTAGTGAAGAATTTTAATATCTTCTGTGAATTTTTATATAGTGTCTGTCTTAATAAAAACACATTGTTTAGAGTAGCTTCCCTTCTGGGCACAAACAGAAAAATTTGTTGACACAATTCTGACAGCTCCATTGAAGCAGAGAACAGAATTGCATTCAATTATTCAATTTCTATGCATTAGATTCACAAACTTTTAGAAGAGGAAGAAAACATTTTAATATAGATAATTAGAACAAAAATTCAGTATTGTAAAATTTTACTTTATCAGTAAATAAATAATCCATTAGTATGGATTAATAAAAAATTCAAAAAGCAAATGTGTTTATTTTTCTTTCAGTTGACTTATTTTAACTTGGTCAAGCAATTTAAATTTCAGAAACATGAAATTTAAATTGATGATACTGATAGAAATCTACAGGAGTATTCAATGTTATTACTCTACACATGACTATGTAGAAGTTTTGATACATTTAGCAACATTAGTAAAAGCTTCTACATAATAATTTTCCTAGATGCAATAATTTTACTTCTATGCAGTGTTTTAATAGTAACAGGGCAAATACAATCACTATCTGACCCCACAGACATTCATAAGGACTACAACTAATTAAATCCTCTTTTCTAATCATTTCTACCATTTCCTTCAGCTAAGGATACTTTAGGGGTGTCTAGGTGGCTCATTCGGTTGAGCATTGGACTTCAGGTCATGATCTCACAGTTCGTGGGTTCAGGCCCCGTGTGGGGCTCTATGCTGACCACTTGCTCAGAGACCGGAGCCTGCTTCGAATTCTGTGCCTCATTCTCTTTCTGACCCTCCCCCATTCATGCTCTGTCTCTCTCTGTTTCTCAATAATAAATAAATGCAAAAAAAAAAAATCCTTAAAGGATACTTTATTTAATATTATCTATTTTCTTTTCCTCCAATCATTCCTTTTTTCAAGAAGATGTATATGCCAGTAATACTGCAGTTTATAGTAAGAATTAGACATTTGGTCTTCATCACGTTTCTGGCACAGAACTCCTAAAATTCTTGGAATACTCTATAATGAGAGAGTGATAAAAGTGTCTCCTATTAGGTTAATGAGCTGACTTTGGAACCCACCTAATAATGAGAATTAGTTGTCAGGGGGACCAACCATGAATAAAGGGGTAGAACTTTTAATCCCATCCCCTAATGTCCAGGGAGGGGAGAGAGCCCAGAAGGTGAAGTCAATCACCAACGACCAGGCCAATGATTCAATCAATTGTTCCTTTGTAATGAAGCCTCCATAAAAAAGAAACAAAATCGAAAGCTACTACCTTTGTCTCCATATGCCAGAATGCCTCCAAATTCCACTAAGGTAGATCCTTTTTTAGGGACCTCACCCTATGTATCTCTTCATCTGGCTGTTGATCTGTATTTTTTAATATCCTTTGTAATAAATCAGTAATCGAGTGAGTACAGAAGACTCTTGAGTTCTGTGAGCTACTCTAGCAAATTTATCAAAACCAAACAGGGATTTGTGGGAACCTCCCATCTATGGCCAGTTGCTCAGAAGTACAGCTTACAACCTGGACTTGTGATTGGCATCATGAGGAAAGGAGTCATTGGAACCTCCAGTCTGTAGCCAGTGGATCAGAAGCACATGTAGCAACTGAGCCCTTAACCTGTGGAATCTGAAAGGACCTCCAGAAAGATAGTGTCAGAATTAAGTTAAAATCCATGATATCTATCAGATGTCAGAAAACTGGTGGTGTGTGGTGAAAACCCCCACAAACATTAAAATTGAGTGCAGAACCAAACTAATACTTAATAAACTATTTCTTTTGTTGAGCCTGTTCTCTAATTATGCTTTCTTTTATGAATTATATTTTAAACCTCTTTCATAATAGAAAATTTTATTACACTTCTATAATATATGCAAGAAGATTTGATATTCCTACCATTTAAAAGGATGTCATTTGATAATTTATTAAATTTGTATATTTCCAAGCCACATGCTGATATTATATTCCTCAAATATAAATGACTCATCTTTATAGAAAATCTTTATAAAAAGACTACATACTATTAGAAATATTTTTGTTTTTAAATTTTAAAAAAATGCTTAGAAGGAAAACATTCATATTTCTAAACCTCATTTCATAATTATTAAAAATAAGTTAATATCTAACGGCTAATCCAGGGTTCATCCTAAATGACACAGAAACTATTCAAGCTGCAGGGGAAATGATGACACTATTGTATTCCTGTCTTCTCTCTCAGAATCTCTCAAAAAATTCTCTAACCTTGCACAATGAGTCATTGTCAACCTCTGAAAACAGGCTGTTTCTCAATGCAAAGCAAATCCATTTGTTATAAGAACCGCCCTTATGAGTTTTAAACACGAGAATACAAATTCTGATACTGAGTTGTGCTCAAGTGTTAGAGACACACTGGTTGCAATTATTAGGTAAAGGTGCTTTTAGAATCAATCCACCTCACCTCCTTTAGAATGGGAAATGACTTTCACTCAAATATCCCACCCACAGAAGTGTGGGCTTGCTTCCACAATAGTAATGCCAGACTAGAAAGGTAGAACCAGGAATGAGATTTCATTAATATCACTTTTTAAGATATAAATAAGATCTGCCCTACAAATTATCTTGTCAAAATATCCCCTTCACTCTCATGTATTCTACTGTCTGGTATCCAGCCTAATGCCTTTTAACTGGTTTAAAATTAGTATACTAGGTGGTTTTCCTATCTAACCTAATGCCCTCCCTAATTTAAATGTCATGGATGGGGAAATCATAATTTGGACCAAATTCTTCAAACCTGTAAAAATATATAGGGGTTTTACTTTCCTTCAATCATCTATACTTTAAATACAAATGTCTAATGTTTAGTTTGTCAGCATTTTCATGGTATTAAATGTAGGTAAATGTCTGTAATTATCTTGGTGAGTGTTGTAAAAGCTTAAGAATAATTCTCAAAATAAAAATTAGTATTGTAAAAGAAAAACCTACAGCACCCAGCACTCTAAAAAGTATAGGAATCAAGAAAGTATATGAATCAAGAAAGCAAGAATTCTTGGGGCACCTGGGTGGCTCAGTCGGTTGAGTGTCCGACTTCGGCTCAGGTCATGATCTCACAGTTCGTGGGTTCGAGCCCCATGTCGGGCTCTGTGCTGACAGCTGGCTCAGAGCCTGGAGCCTGATTCAGATTCTGTATCTCCCTCTCTCTCTGACCCTCCCCTGCTCGTGCTGTGTCTCTCTGTTCCTCAAAAATAAATAACATTAAAAGATGTTTAAGAAAGTAAGAATTTTGGAATTAAAAAGAGTGTGGATCACTGGGACCAGGGAAAGTTCTGGTCATGGTACACATATCACAGGCAATATCTTCCCAGGGCAAGGTATACAGGTATTCTACTCTTACTGACTTGTCAGGATGTTGAGTGTATTATAATTAAATACTAAGGAGTTACATTAGTCTAGGAAATGTCATTTGATCTTTCAGTTGATGTACAGAAGACAATAGTAAATAAATAAACACTAGAGTTTTGAGTGAAACTGGAAGCTATTAAAAGGCTAAAAGCAAAACCAACAAGACCTAGAAAATCACTGGGCCCACAGGCACTCCCAAACTGTGACACAACTCTAATTAGAGGCTGTTTTTGGACTCAGCCAGAATCTTGTAATTACAACAATCAATAAAAGGATATTAAAACTCAGAGCATCTGTGAGTGATCCCATATGAGGACCCACACCTATTTATCAATACTTTTATTCCCCTAGTTTCCTTTATATAGTAATTTTACCATTACTTAATCTTTAGACCCCTTTTCTGTGAAAGAAACATCCATAGTCCCTCAAACTTTCCCAATCAAAAGGAACATACAAATGAATGATTACTGTCTTTTAATCTAGCCAGAACAAGGATATATTACTTTCTATGTGATTTTGAACAGGTTGCTTATAATGGAATAAGGCAAATTCCCATTTCTTATAGGAAGAGAATGAAATAGCATAACTGAAATATGCCCAGTAAGATTTAAGGTTGTAGTATACTTCCATCTAATTCCCACCTTAGATCAGAATTGTTCAATAACATTTTCATATTCACAGAAAACAATCCAAATATCTTAGCAAAGAACTCAAATCCTCCACTAATGTCTTCTTCAATATACCTTCCATATTCACTTCCTGCTGCCCCTCTGTACGTAACTTTGGCATAGTCACAAGGAATTATCATATTCATTCCTCCTATACTATACATTTGCCTTTGTTCCTGCTTCTTTCCCCAACTCCACAAGCATATCTACCCTCTCCATCAAGGACGTATTTAATGTGTATTTTCAATAAAGTAACATTTCTAGATTTCTCCTCCTTCTCTCTACCTACAGATAAAAGAGATTTCTCTCTGCACCTGACTCCATGCATCTTCCCATCTGTTTTTTTCACATTTTCCTTCTCCATGATCTTACTTCCTTCACAGTTAAAAAATTCTTATATGAAATTAATCAGGCATTAACAGGAAAAAGACTAAACCTTCTATTTATACCAAAGCAACTTCCTTTGTTCTTTCAAGTTGTACTGCTGCTGTACATATGTAGCATAAATTTCAGTTGTTTTTTTTTTTTTTTGCATATCATAGATCACATATGGAAGTAAAAAAGCCGGGAAATACATGTGGGAATGAAGAGAGAATGGTAGCAGAAAATTTTTCAAAATCTTAAAAAATCCATTCTTTGGACGGGCACCTTAGTGGCAGAGTTATTTTGAGACTGGTGAACACAATATTAATACTGTAAAAGAAAAAAGCGTGTGTGAGCCTATTGGAAAACAACTCATGACAGTGGAATTAGTGCAAAGTGCTGAACTGCAAATGTGACCTTTGTCTGAGTTACAAAATCTCACCTAAAATCTATTGTTTTATAAATTCCATCACATGTGTGTGAACATACACACACACACGTGTACACATATGCATACACTCGCACATGAATACAAAAACAAAACATATTTTATGTATTATATATCTATTTATATATATCTATATATCTTTCATCTATCTCTAGATATATTATTTTATTTTAATCCATTAATGATTTCCAGGAAATAGTGAAGGGTGCAGATGCTTTTAAATGTCGCATCCTAAAGTACTCTCTTCATACACTAGATATCATATCCCATGTCAGCTGTAACATTTTTTTACCTTTACATGATTGCAGATTCTGAAAGCAACAGGTTTAATTACTCATTCCTATTGACTTCTCCATTAATTTCAATTTAGCTTCTTTACCCATTATTCCATAGAAACTTCTAATTTTCAAGTCACTGATGCTTTTCTTATTGCCTAATCTTCTAGGTATTTTTAATTTTTAATCTTTGCTTACCTATGTTCAACCCTCAATATCCTTTATTTTTTAAAATTATTTGCATTGAGTCATGACTTTACGCATCTGTGCATCTCACCCAACTGGTTGCATCCACCTAATCTCTCTGGTGGCTCTTCTTCCTCTTCCTATCCAATGGCAATGTGTAGACTTGTATGAGTGCTATCATATGTCCACTCAGTAGAATGAGTGGTTTAGTCCTAACTGCAGTGGAGAGATTTGAACTGTGGGTCAAAGCACATACTAAATTCATAGTACCCAGGAAGTGTGCTTCCAAACATTAAAAGGGATATGCATGTGTAGGTATATATGTGCATGTATATGTATATGTATACACTGAATTAGTAAATGAAATTCAATGATTTTCATCTTTAATTTTCTGACCATATGTTTTGCATTGTAATATTTAATTCACATATAGCTCACCAAAGATATACTCAAGTCTTTGTGAATCAGAAATGTATTAGATTTGATTTTACATTCCTTATAGTGCAAAGTAGAGAGCCTTTCAAAGAGAAAATGCTAACTAAAAAAATTAAATAGGGGTACCTGGGTGGCTCAGTCAGTTAAGCATCTGACTTCGGCTCAGTCCTGATCTCAAGGCTCCTGAGTTTGAGCCCTGGTCAGGCTCTGTGCTGACAGTTTAGAGCCTGGAGCCTGCTTTAGATTCTGACTCCCTCACTCTCTGTACCTCCCCAACTTGTGCTCTGTCTCTGTCTTGCTGTTAAATACAACATTTAAAAAAAAACATTTTAAATAAATGGAAATGGAAGAGAAGTAAAAAGTCACATTATATGAGTGGCTGATATGCTTTATGAAGGTGTATCATAACTCCAAATTATTTGAAAGACATTATAGCATGATATCCATTATAGAATTGAGAATATGGAGTTATTATTCCCAACAACGTTTTCTTCTACTTACTCTTTAAAAAAATTTTTTTTATCTCTTTTATTTATTTTTGAGGGTCAGAGAGAGAGGGAGACACAGAATCTGAAGCAAGCTCCAGGCTCTGAGCTAACTGTCAGCACAGAGCCCGATGTGGGGCTCAAACCCACTACCCTGAGATCATGAACTGAGCGGAAGCCGGCCACTCAACCGACTGAGCCACCCAGGCGCCCCTCTTCTACTTACTCTTAAATCTAGGTGATTAGACTAACCTCCCTTTGCTGTTGTTTTCTGGTTTGTGATATAGAGATAATACTATTAACCCATTATAAATTATAAGAATAAAATGCTCTAACAGGTAAAACGTATAACAAAGGATCTAGTATTGAGTAAGTATTCAATGGCATTTATTCATTTGTGTATTATTAATACAACCTTTGTGAAGTCACCATTCCACGTATAATATTTTATGCTTATTTCTTATCCTTAAAAATGAATTGTACATGATTAAACATGTGTTTATTAGGATATAAGAAATAAACATTTGTATAGTTTTTAAAGATACTTCAAGACAGTCTCTTCAATAAGTGGAACTGAGTTAACTGAATATTAACATGTAAAAGAATGAAACTGGACCCACATCTTACACCACTCACAAAAATTAACTTGAAATAAATTAAAGAATTAAATATACAACCTGAAACAATGAAACTCCTAGAAGGAAACAGGAATAAAGGTCCTCAAACAGGGTGAGGGCTCCTTAAAAAATTAAAAATAGAACTACCCTATGACCAGCAATAGCACTGCTAGGAATTTACCCAAGGGATACAGGAGTGCTGAAGCAGAGGGGCACATGTACCCCAATGTTCATAGCTGCACTTACAACAATAGCCAAATTATGGAAAGAGCCTAAATGTCCATCAGCTGATGAGTGAATAAAGCAGATGTGATTTATATATATAACACAATACTACTTGGCAATGGGAAAGAATGATATCTTGCCATTTGCAGCAACATGGATGAACTCGAGGGTGTTATGCTAAATGAAATAAGCTAGTCAGAGAAAGATACCATATGTTTTCACTCATATGTCGATCTTTAGAAACTTGGCGGAAGACCATGGAAGAGGAGAAGGGGAATTACAGAGAGGGAGAGAGGCAAACCATAAAGGACTCTTAAATGCAGAGACCAAACTGAGGGTTGATGGAGGAGAGAAAAAAGAAGTGATGGGCATTGAGGAGGACACCTGTTGGGATGGGCACTGGGTGTTATATGGAAGCCAATTTGACAGTAAATTATATTTTTAAAAAAGGAATAAACATCCTTGACATGGGTCTGGATAATGATTTTTTGAATATGACACATAAAACACAAGCAACAAAATAAAAACATAATAAAATAAACAAGTGGGATTGCATCAAACAAAATCTTCATACCAAAGGAAACCAACAACAATGTGAAAAGAAAATCAATGGAATGAAAACAACATTTGCAAATCACATATCTGATAAGAGGTTAATAATCAAAATATAAAAATAACACATGCAACTCAATAGCAAAAATCAAATAACATAATTAAAAATGGAAAAAGGGCCTGAATAGAATTTTTCCAAAGAAAACATACAAAAGGCCAATAGGTATATGAAAAGATGCTCAACATCACTATTTATTAGGTAAATGCAAATTAATACTGCAATAGATAGATATCATCTCATGCATCTTAGAATGACCATCATCAAGAAGACAAAAGATAGTGGTTGGCATGGCTCTGAATCAAAGGACCATTGTATATTGCTGATGGGATTGTAAATTGGCACAGCCACTATGTAAAATGTATGGAGGTTTGTCAAAAATTTAAAAATAGAACTACTATGTGATCCAGAAATTCTATCTGGATCTAATGTATTTCCTCATTATTCATGGTTGAATAAAAACCATATTCATACACACACACACACACACACACACACACACACACACATTATTCAATCACAAAAAATTAGGAAATCCTGCCATTTGCAAGGACTTGAATGGATCCTGAAGGCATCGTATGCTGAATGAAATAAGTCACACAGAAAAAAACAAATACTGCATGATCTCACTGATAATGTAATCAAAAATAAAAAAATAAAATAAAGCAAAACAAAACCTCAGTAAAAGATATCAGACATGTGGTTACTAGAGGTGGTGGGGAAATTGAAAGAGAGTGGTGAAAAGGTATAAACTGCCAGTTATAAAACAAATAAATACGAGGGGATGTAATATATAATATGGTGACTATAGCTGATACTTCCGTAAGATACATAGGAAGGTTGTTAAGAGAGTAAATCCTCAGAGTTCTCATCACAAGAAAAAGTTATTTTCCTTTATCCTTTTCCTTTTTTATTGTATCTATATGCAGATGATGCATATTAGCCAAAACTATTGTGGTAATAATTTCTTAACATATGTAAATTGAACTACTATGAGATATACCTTAAACATACACAGTGCTGCATGCCACAATTATTTCTCAATAAAACTGGGAAAAAATTTGAAATAGTATTTCATTTGTTATATTCTGGATTAGCAGAAATTAAATATTTTTCTTTTAATGTTCAAGTTTACACTTTGAATCAAATAAAACTACTTAATTAGGAAAAGGGATAGAGGATGACACATATTTTTTATGAGTAAAAAATAATCTGAGGGCAGTTGAACTGTACACAGGAATTATGGTCTCAATACCTTAGTGTCAATAAAACAAGGCTCAGGGGAACCTGGCTGGCTCAGTTGGTTAAGTGTCAGACTCTTGGTTTCAGCTCAGGGATTGATCTCAGGGTTCCTGAGACTGAGCCCCTGGTTGGAGTCTGCACTGACAGCAAGAAGTGTGCTTGGGATTCTTTCTCTGCCCCTCCCCTGCTTGCACATGCCCTCTCTCAAAATAAATAAATTAAAATAAAATAAAATAAAAAGACCAAGTTTCATTTTACAGTTTGACTGAGTTTTTACTTTATCTGATTTTGCCTTTTTGGTTAGGTTAGTGTAAATTTTCAATATAGGAAACTATATTATGATTACTACTTAATTTATATTTGTTGTAGATTGTTTCATCTAACATATATAAGAATTTATATATTAGAACACACAAAAACAATTACTAGAGGAAAATAACATCGTATTTTGCTCTTAAATGTACTATACAAATGCTAGAAAAATTAATACAATTACATTCAATCCAGTTGGTCTTAAATTAATGTAAAGTTTGTGATATTGAACAAAGTTACAATGATTTGTACTGTCAACAGACATGTTACAGAGGTGAGCTAATAATGAAATTTCCAGAAAGCCAGGCAGAATTGCTTTATTTCTTAGACTATTCTGACATTATGATTTGTTGTACCATAAAGTTTTAACTGCTTGGATATTTATCATTACCTGGAAATTAATTTTTTATAATAGGAATTATCATTAGACTATATATAACTATACAGGTGCAAAAGCAAAATAATCATGCAACACATTAATTTAATGACACCACATTGTTTTCACTTCCATTTTTTTCGCTTGGCTAGGTTTTTGCTTGTTTCTTTGAATCTTACATTTGTTATAATTTTTAATTGGATAGTGAGTAAACTTTTGAAATATAGCCAGGCATAGTTCTCTACTTGTCCTGGTACCATATAGTCATCTCAGTCTCCAATTTTGCTTTGGAGGGTAAAGCACATTTGTGATGATCTTTCTGACTGAATTGACCATTATGTTGCATAAATGAAATATAAATTAACTTTATTATTTTATCAAAACTCAAAGTATTTGAAAATATGTGGAGAAGAGCATGCCTAACTTTTCATGAATAATTGACAATGATGTGGATAAGAACTTGCTTTTCAAATCAGCTCTAGAACTGCCTTGGTTGGACATATTCTAGCAATTTAAGAATGGGCAAATTATTCAAATTTTCTGTATCTCAATTTTCTCATCTGTAAATTGAATAAATAGTGATAACTAAACCATTATGTTACTGTAAGCAATAGACTATCTAAATACTATGCTCAGGGCCTATTACTTGTACTATTCAGAAATTATTACAGTAGCTGATTGGTATATTTCAGTCAATTAAATATTTATATGTACAGAAAAGCAAATTATTTTATATTCAAATAAATTTATTACATTTATTGGTAAATATATAAACAGAGGGGATTAATTCAATTGTTTCAAAGTACAAATGACTCAATATTAATTTACTGTTATCCTGATAAGACTAAGTGTATCAATTTCTTAGGCTGCTATCACAAAACACCATAAACTAGGTGGCTTAACAAATGGAAAATTTTTGAGTCATGGTTCTGGAGGCTAGAGACAAAATTTAGGTGTAGGGAAGGTTGATTTCTTGTCTTGTTGTGAGGGAAATATCTGCTTTCTTCCCTAAACTTTTGGATGGCTGTCTTCTCCCTTTGTCTCCTTACATGTCTTCTCTTTCATTCATATCTGTGTCCAGAATTTCCCCTTCATAAGAGGAAACCAGTAATACTGGGTTAGAGCTTACCCTAATGACCTCATTTCAAGGAAATTACCTCTGTTAGGACCCTATCTCAAAATAAAATCACATTCGTAGGTCATGGGGCTTAGGAGTTCAATGTATAAATTTTGTGGGTATCCAATTTAGCCCATGACACTAAGTTTATAAAACTCGTTTTTCATTTCACTGATTCTTGGTCATTGTTACCTAGTAAATAAATGTTTATTTAGAATAAAAATACTACCTTCAATTTATGGAAATTTATATAATGGATAATACTTTCATATTCTATGAATTGGCCTCCACTCTGTCACCCTGCTCCTCAACTCCTTGTGCCACAGGTTCCCCAGCTCGGACTCTCCTCTAATTTTATGATTTCTCTGTCTCCCTTATTGACTCTCTTCTGCTGCCTATAGTTAAATATACACATTATCAAGGGAAGTTTTGCTTCTTTCTAGAGAACTCATGTGTTATATTCACACCTGACTTCAGCCAAAAGTATTAAAATCTTAATTGCCTGTGGAATATACCTGTTCCACAGGCATCTCAAACTTAAAATGCCCAAATCAGAATCCTCCTCCTCATTACCTCCTGATAGTGACTTAAATACAGTTCAGTTAAATACATCATAATTACTCAGTCACTGTAACTGAAAGGTTGACATCATTAATTTATCTCTCTCATCCACCTAAACTGGTTCAAAATATTTGGTTGATATTATTTAAAGTGCTTCTCACATTTAACCCATGCCCTCCACCTACATTATTGATTCCTTAATCCTAGCCCTTAATGTATCTCATTCTGCTATTATACTGGTATTATCCTGAAAGGTACACCTGCCCTAACTCTTGTTAATCTATTCTCTTCTCACTTCTCTAGAATGAAAGCTAACCATTCTCCTCTTTGAAAATGTAGTTTGGCTACATGGAAGAGTTAACACTGTTCACTTTGCTGTACAAATAATTTCACAATTTAGTTCTATGTGCCTTTGAATTCTCTGCATCTCTGCCTCACTACATTGATTACAGTTTCCCAGGCTTGTTAAATCATTTCTCTACTTCACTACTTTGGGCATGTATGAATATTCCCTCGCTGAGGAACATCTTTTCCACTTCATCTTCCCTGTCTCTTCCTGCCATCTAGTTTTCACCCACATCTCTCCCTGCAAAAATACCTATCCATCCTTCCAATATCATTTCATATGTAACCTTTTCAGTGAAACCTTGCAAGACTTCCTTAGAGAGAAAAGTTATCTGTCCTTTCTGTCTCTGTGGCTCTTTGTCAGTACACTGTAGATAATGCTCTGCTTTACCTTCAATTTTTTTTGTGCTTTTTATTTATTTTTGAGAGACAGAGAGAGACAACACGAGCAGGGGAGAGTCAGAGAGAGAGGGAGACACAGAATTTGAAACAGGCTCCAGGCTCTGAGCTAGCTGTCAGCACAGAGCCCGATGCGGGGCTCGAACTCACAAACCATGAGATCGTGACCTGAACCAAAGCCAGATGCTTAACCGACTGAGCCACCCAGGCACCCCTGCTTTACCTTAATATAATTATACCTCTTAGACCCTAAACTTCTTGAGGGGATTCTATGATAATGACTAAGAGACTCAGAGACACCCAAGTTAAAATCCTGGCTTGGACAACTATAATCTGCTGACTTCTGAAATTTGCATAAACTCCCACAAATTAGTTGTCTCAGAACGATACCTATATTTCTAGCTGGTGGGATGATTAAAGTAGATACTATCTAAAGCATTTTAGCGCATTCAAATATTATGATTAGGTGTAATAATACTGTTGTTGCTATTACTGCAAATTCATGATTAAGACAAGTCATGTGCTCAAAAATAGTATTTTCTTAATAAATGTTTTTCACAATAATTTTATAAAATGTGTAATAAAACCACACCCACATTAAATGAAAAAATAGGTCCCCAAGAAGGTAAATTCTAATCCAAGTTCACAAGGATGATAATTGGTAGATCTAAATTTAGTACAAAAATCTTCTGATTTTTCTTTGAATGCTTCCTGTATCACAAATTTCATAATTCCACTTTATGAAGACATAAACCCATAAATGTTTCCTATTTCTAAAAATGCTATAGTGCCCAGGCACACATACCTGTGGTATCAACTGATAAACCGTTTCTGTGTATAAAATATAAACTTCAGTGAAAGAACCATAACAGAAACATGATCAAAGACTTCATGAAATTAAGTCTTTCAAAAAAATCTTAGAATTTAACTGCATTATAAAAACAGAAAATGGGGAACATATCCAAATATTTCATATCTTTGTATTTCTAGCAGTTTAACTGCAAAATATGTTTCAGAATTGTTTCTGTGAAGACAGTATTTATTTATTTAAATTTTTATGTTTATTATTCTTGAGACAGAGAGAGGTAGAGCACAAGTGGGGGAGAGGCAGAGAGTGAGGGAGACACAAAATCTGAAACAGGCTGAGCTGTCAGCTCAGAACCCGATGCAGGTCTCAAACCTGCAAACCGCAGGATCATGGCTTGAGCCAAAGTTGGACACTTAACCAACTGAGACACCAAGGTGCCCCAGACAGTATTTATTAAATAAGGGCATATGTATGAAATAATTAATTCCAAATTCCCGTGGTATGCTAGGTTAGTCAAAAAAGCTAACCTTTACAAATTGTGATCCTTATAGTTAATCTAATTCATGTATTTCATACATCCATAATGCTCAGCAGCAATGTATTCATTCAATGATTCATTCATTCATCAAATATTTGTTTAACTGTAGTCAAGCAAACATTTATTCAGCAAACATTGTGCCAGATACTTGAGGGCAAGCACATGAACAAGGCCGACACGGTCCCTACCTTCTCAAGATTTTATACCTATCTGGCAACCTAACACCCCTTAGTTGTATTTTATCAATAATTTTGGAAATGCTTTTTTAAAGCTTATCTGTTTATTTATTTTGAGAGAGACAGAGACAGTGCAAGGGGGAGGGGCAGAGAGAGAGGGAGTAAGACAAAATCCCAACAGGCTTCTTGCTGCCAGAGCAAAGCCCAACACAGGGCTTGAACTCATGAAACCCTGAGATCATGACTGGAGCAGAAACCAAAAGTCAGATGCTTAACTAACTGAGCCACCCAGGTGCCCCCAGAAAATGCTTCTTAATTTAGAAGTACATTTTAATGATTAAAGAAAAGGTAACTGTTAGGTCAAAAATGTCAGGTTTTTTTTTTCAAATAAAGTTTTCCCTATAAGATTCCATATTGTCTCAGTGTGATGTAAACACAAGCATATGATTTTGCTTTTGTTTTTAATACATACTTCGAAAAAGGATTCTCACCAATCCTAGCCAGTAGTGTCTCACATCTCAAAATGTCCTACATATTAGCTCTTGAGGCATTATTCCTTTGTAAAATGTAAATAAAAGGAGATGAAAGAAGCTTCTTAAGAAGAGGCACAATAGGAGAATGTTTTCCTTTTCCAATGTACTAGCAAGTAATACATAACTGTATAGAATTGCTTCTGTTTAGAGGAATAAAAGGAATATATTGAAGTCAGTAAATGCATTTTCTTTGAGTAAAAGTGTTATCACACAGACATTTGTAACTTTAGAGATATCACTGCTATAGCCTCAGGGTTTTAGAAAGAATTTCTGTGCTTCAGGATGAAGCTGGATGAGGTTCTGTTCCCCTTAATATGAGAGAGGATGACTTATAAATGAAGATTTAAAGTACTGGAGTCAGCTTTGAACTAGTCAAGCTTGAAAGTAAACTCCCATCTCACACAGTAAAGCTCTCACTGACAGAGTGTTTCCTAGTTGTGGAGGATAAATGACAATATGTGTCACCCAGAGGGACACTATATATGGAAGTTAAAAGTAAGATGCATCAGCTCATAAAATAAATATAACTTATAAGAAGTCATGTGCGTTTTAGTGTTCAAAATAGCCCTATATTATGTAGTAATTAGACTAAAATGGTGTTTACATTACTGAAAAAAAGTTTTCATTTTGATTTTATCAAAATCTGTTTAATCATTTTGGGGTGCCTGGGTGGCTAAGTTAGCTGAGTGTTCAACTCTTGATTTCGGTTCAGGTCGTGACCCCAGGGGTGTCAGATGGAGCCCCCCAGAGTGTGGAACCCACTTGGGATTCTCTCTCTTTCTGCCTTTGCTCCTCTCCCCCACTTGCACGCTCTCATTCTCTTTCTCTCTCTCAAATAAAAATAAATAAATAAAAACAAATAAAATTCTATCTTGCTCCTTAAACTAAAGAACAGTGAGACACTATTTATACCTCCTCTCTCCATTTCTATCTTCTGGCTTTTTAAGAGGAGTAAGGCAAAGGCAAAAAGGTAAAGGCTGCATGCAAAAAAAAACCCCTCTAAAATTAGAATCTGAAGCCAAATTATAATGAATGTTAAAGAATATCAATTTATTCATATATTCAATTAATAGTAGAAGGTATATTTATCAAACATTATCAGCTAAATCAATTACAATGTTAATTTTAATCTAAATCTTGTACAGACCGAAAAGAAAATAAGAGTTATTTAGTTCAAATAAAATACACCAATTAAATACATACTTATAGTTAGATGTGATACAAAAATTTGCATTCAGCAAATCCAAAGGCCTTTAAGACCTATATTTATGAACTGTGTATGATGTAAGTCTCAGTGAATTATGAATATACAATAAATACTTTGTACTGATTGAATGCCTATAAATATAATAAAAAATGTGGTTTTCTCAAAAGATCTGTTCTAGTGGTAAAGAGTATTTTACCATTTACATTTCTGGATAAAATAGAAATTGTCAGGGTGTCTGGGTGGCACAGTCAGTGAAGCAACTGATTCTTGGATTCTGGATCAGGCCATGACCTCACAGTTCATGGGACTGAGCCCTATATCAGGTCCGACACTGACAGCATGGAGCCCGCTTGGGGTTCTCTCTCTGCCTCTCTCTCTGCCCGTATCCTACTTCCCCTCTCTCTCAAAATAAACATTAAAAAATTATAAATTGTTATTAAGATCATATATTGAGGTTCACTTTTCACCTTAATAGCAAGGATGTCAAAAACTATATTGTATCTAGAAAAAATATGTATAAATGTTTCAACTATGAAAAGGAATAGTTTTCTTTTAAAAAGGTAGCATACTAAAGTTTAGGCTACAACAAAGACTGCAAGGGAGTATAAATATCTAAAAGGTAGAGAGGTAATGGTATAGTCAAGGGTTTAAAAAATGGCAATGATCAATAAAGAGTGTTGGCTTAAAATGATACATTCAAGTAATATTACTAAGAGGAAACTGATAAGGCCATGGTAAATAAATAAAATGTGAGATTAAAAGACTTCTAAGTATAGTTAAATATATTGGATGGACATGGGATAGAATAGACCTATTAAATGGATTAACAGATAACCTATTCTAAGGAAATGAGTCTTTACTACAGAAGACAGGACATTGTTGTATAACAAGATGCCCCTATAATTCTCTTAATCCAAGAATTAGATATTCTCAACAAATTATTTCATCAGAGATTTAAAAAAAATAGAGAGGGGGAAGAAGGAAATTTGAAGAGCAAAAGGGAAACAAATTAAACTATTTCATTACACAGGGAAAGATAGGAAAAGCAAGATATCAGCCAAAACATGTAGTCATCCAATTATCTGTTGGAGTTACTATTTACTTAAAAAACAAGGTTTAGTAATTCTTGATATCCCATCTCCCCTTCCATACAGAGCAGATACTTTAGATTTAATTGCAACTAAGTGGGGATTATTTACGGTGAATCAGATATGGAAGAAACCCAAGGATGGGGCAACCCTATAACCTCAAGTGGGAACAATTTAATACAGCCAGATACAACTCCAATAATATTAGAAGAGTTCTGAAAAGTAAAGATTAAAATCATGTTAAACAAAATTACATATCTTATGAAGTTATGGGTCACTTTTCTGTCCTCATTTCTTTTTTTTTGTTTGTTTAATAAATGAATTAAAGAACGATGCAAGCATTTTCATAAGTCTAAAAACACAACCCCCAAATTCTCGAAACCACATAAGTTATTCTAATAAGAGCAAAACTAAATTATTTTAGGGTATTCTAGGATAAATGCTGAATTAAAATTACATATTAAAAAGATGAAAAAGGAAGTTATAGAATCAGAGCTACATATTACTACATTTGAATTTTGCAGAAAATAGTATGATTTAAATGACTGCATAGTTAACATCTCAAATACAAAGTGGTTTGTAAAGCCATTAAAGGGTGACAAAAAGGGGAGCGACATTATGTTGCTGTCAAAGAGATTTTTTTAAAGTATTCTAGAGTTTAAGACTAGTGAATTTTTTGTTGTTTTGTTTTAAGATATGAGGAAATAAGCTGCATGAGTTACCAGAGCAAACATAGTTGTTCAGGAAAAAAAGCTGGGAATTCATTGCTGACCTTGTTTGTTCCACCAAATTAAAAATGCATGTAAAAGATTCTCTTGGGGGGTGGAATTAAAAAGTGCCCCAGAGCATAGCATAGGAATCTTAAAATACCTGAAGGTTGACTTGAGGAAGAGGTGTTAATTGATCATTTTTAATCATTTAAGTAATGTAATTAGAGAGGTGGAATCAAAAGATGAAATTAGGAGGACACAGATATTCATTTCAAATATAAGTGAATTTTCAAAATGATTACTCAAAGATGAAATGAGATAACTTTGGGAAGTACTGAATTATTCATTAGTAGAAATGTTCACATTTAAAGGGGATAAACATAAGTCTGAAGTACGAGAGTTAGGATTCAAGAATCACTGGGACGGATAGGCTAAATGAAACCTTATCTCTTGCAAGTCTGTCATTAAAATTGCATGTTCAAAAAGTGACAGATTTTTAGAAAGTGGCAAATATCACTTGGTCAGGTCATTTAATTGCTAAATTCTCTAAGATTTGGGAGAACTGTTCCAATAAATCTTTGTATTAAGTTTGGAGGATAAAGTAACATATTTTAAAACACTTTAATTTCTTCATTTGAGTTAAGGAGCTATTGTAAATTATAGACTACTGTGTATCTGATTGTACTGTATGTGCTCAGGAAGTGAGTACTAAATAAATAGATGACACAACAGATTTAGTTTCTAGGAAAAGACTGAGAAACACAGAGGTCCTTCCAAATAACTGTTTTTCTCCACTCAGAATTTTCCAACCATTATATTTATTCTCCTTATTGATCCAACCAGTCCATTTGATTGATTGATTTTCATTATTCCACTTAAAAATCTCAAGTCCTACAGAGAGTTTGGTTTATGTATGCTATTATGAAAGATAAGAAAAACTAAAGACTCAAGAGTAAACTACCTCAGATAACAAATAGTGTGTGTTCTGGTTGACCTTCCTGCACTTATCAACTTTTTGGTTTGTCAGCTGTTGACCGATCTCTAAAATGCATGGTCCTATCAAATTGCACAGCATCCTGTCCGCCTTTTAGTTTGGAGTCACAGTGCATCTTGACCTTGCCATTTGTGTAAGTATCAGATTGGGCAATGACCTTATTTGCTACTGTATTGCAGTCCCTAGTTATCCACTTGGCATTTATGGTCAGCTTTTCATTTACAGCCTGATGGTGACATATTCCCTGGACAATACTATATGTTACTCATTAGCATTAGTGTCCTCTCTCTAAAATCATGGTCTAACATAAATCCTTTAGGCCTCTCAGAAACATCGTGCTGTGAAATTCTTATGAACTTGTAGCAATTTACTAGAAAAGTAATTTTTTTTTACCAAAATTGTACTTCAAAAAATTATTTGAATACATGCTTTTTTTCTCATTAAAATAAGACATGTTTTCTTTCAAAAGAGAAAAGTCAATTATATTTTACTGCATTTATAAGAGTAAATGACAATGTGATGCATAGAAAAAAACTGTCTCTAAACATTGCGGTACTATTTAAATTATGTAAACAGCTTTAGAAGATTTCTTAAGGTACTCAGTTTCTTTTCTGTATTTTTAAAGACTTTGAGAAAATATACATAGCTTGCATTTGAAGATTTAAAAGCAAAGTGACTTTTATTAATATTAATTTGTATTTCCTGAAGCATATTGTTCATTTTCAATACAGTATTATGTACTATCATCATGTTTATTCAATATTGATTTTTTTAAAAAAAATGACAACTCATACTCTAAAACTAATTAGCAATTTAAATATAGTGAAAGAATATTAGTCAAAACAAGATACTTTCATTTTTCTAAAACAAAAAAGCTTAAGGACATCATTGTCTTTTCCACTTTTTAAAGTTGCTGCTAACAATACCCAAGAATTTGTATGCATATTTTATTTCCTTTAATTAAATTCACTTCAAGGTCCTAATTTATGTGTAAACTATAAGGATAAATATATGCAGTGCTTTTGAAACTTTACAACTAAACTTTACGGAAAGTTTAAAAGGAACAAATTTCAGCTCAAGTATGATTAATTTTATATAGATGAATGGAAAGTTGAGTTAGGATGCTAAAGTTAGAAATTATTATTTCCTGCAAAATATTTTTTAAAAATCTATTTTCCTTTAATAAAATTTTGATAATGAAAGTCCATTGTCAGATTACTGAGATACAACTTATTCTAAAAAGATGCAACTAATTATATATATGATATTTTACTGTGTTTACAAGAGTAAATGACAGTGTGATGCATAGAAAAAATGGGTTTAAGTTGTTTTATTAGGATATTGTTTTAACAGGACTTAACTGTAAAATATTTTCCTTTAAACATATGCAACTGTAGATGTGACATAATTTTTTAAAAATATGTCATTTAATCATTGAAGATCCAAATTATTAGGTACCATTTTGTTGTTGATCATGACGTTTTGTTGTTTCAATATACATTGCTGTTCTCAAAGTGCGGTCTTTGAGAACAGGAGCATGGGGTCACCTGGAAACTTGTTAGAAAAGCAAAATCTTTGACTCCATCCCAGACCTACTAAATCAGTAACTGGGGGGTGAGGTCAAGCAATGGGTGTTTTAACGAGTCCACTGAGTGATTACAATGCATGCTAAAGACAAAATAATCGGATGTTCTCAACTGTGCTGAAATATTAGAATTATCAGATGAGTTAAACAGATTCATAACTAACATCCTATACAAATCAAAATGAACTATCTGATGAGAAGACCAGTTTGTTAAAGTACCCCAATTTTAATGTGTAGTTGGGGTTGAGAACCACTTCTCACCAAGCATCCAAGAGAGCTTACTTCATTCCTTTTTTACTTTTGTGGAACTGAATGCATGCCTGTCTTTCAGTGACATTGCAAAAGTTACTGTCTGATCAACAAATTTTAATATCTAATGAAAATCTTTCCCCTTTTTTAGTGTCCTCTTGATGGGAAACATACCATTGTCTTATTTTTTTATATTGTAATGGGCCTGCCAATTTTTAAAATTTATTTATTATTTATTTTGAGAGAGAGAGATCAAGCAGGGGAGGGTCAGAGAGAAAGGGGGAGAGAGAGAATCCCATTCAGGCTCCATGCTGTTAGCACAAAGCTAGACATGTGGCTCAATCTCATGAACTCTTGAGATCATGACCTGAATGATGTCAAGAGTCTGACACTTACTGACTAAGCCACCCAAACACACCCAAAAAATTATTTTTGAGTGACAGTTATACTAAATAGAATTTCCAGTTATATAAAACAAAGAGTCTATAATTGTAGTGCAGTAGTTATGATATAATTATATGGGGTACACACAAACTACTTTTGTCTTTATGAAAATCTACTTATGCTTACTATTTAAAGAATGCTTCATTGTTTTTCATTTACTATTTAAACATTCTTTGACAGTATGTTTGATGGGAAGTTTAGGAACATATATATTTACATTCTTATAAAGGCATATCTTTATATATGCATACATAAATATGCATGTACATTTATGCAATATATACAATATAGGTACTGTTATATAATATATATAGAATAATACACATATAAGTATATATATTTATATTTAAAGTCTAAATGTCTTATTTTTTATTTGTAAGATACACTCTTACATTTTTATATACCAATGTTTTCTTATTTTGAAATACACTCTAACCATGTCTGTGCAACCTATGAAACCTGTCCCTTGTCTATGAATGAAGCCTAGTACTCCTGGGTTTCCTGAAGCTGTAGAGATTCCAGGAAAAGGTCAGAAGCATGTGACTCCATGAACCTACAAGGGGAGGCCACTATGAATGTTACTGTTAGAACTGGAAAGTTACCATCTTTGGAGAGATTAGCTGAAGAATATTAAATATTGACTCATACCTCCAGGAAAAGCTAAGAAAACAAAAAAAATATTTAAAGAGTTGATTCATAAATGACTGTACAAAAAGAGAGAGTGAAACTGGTAATAGCAACAAAGGTGTTAGCATGATAGTTCTTACAGACCATACAGCAACATGATCACTTCACCATAAACTGAAACATCATGAAATTAGACTACCTACTCAGCCTGTTAGGGAATGAAACTTTTACTAATGAAAAAAGAAAACCAAACATGAAAAGTGTCCTTATCTAAGACATATAAGTGATGTGAAATATTTGCTAACAATATTAAAGATCATTGAATAACATGGACATGAAATGGTCAATTTAATGCAAATATTCATTGTCTTAAACTCACATTTTGAAAATTGCTTATCTTGCTCACAAAATAGATGCTTTTCCAGGTGTCTGAGATACAAGGCACACGGAGTGGTTATAGGGTTGTGTCAGGACGTGTGATAATAAGAAATAAAGCTCCTTCTCCACTCTCAACTGTGCCGTATGAAGAATTACAGACTAAAGACTTAATTAAATAATGCCATGAAAAAATTTATGACATTGGAAAGATGACAATTACAAGTCTTGTCTCCAAATTGAGAATAAAGCTGAGTAGAAAAATTGAAACAAATAAGACCAAGTAATGCTTTAAGAGAGTGATTATAGGAATCTGAGCCACATCGATAGTAATAGATATCAAAAGCTGTTTGCATTGGGAAAATATGGCAGATGGAAGTGAAGAGGCTTAGTAGTTCATTGTAAGTTAAATGAGGGGTATGAAGGCAATAATACTCAAATAAGACTCCAAGATTTGATTCTCTTTTTTGGTAATTTGATTTAATAGAAGGAAGAAATTTTCAAAGTGGAGAAATAAGTTTCAGTTGGTCTCGAGTTGGTAGGCAAATGCAAAATGTGAAAAAAACTATGATTTCTTACATCAATTAAGAACAGTAAGTAGAGAACAAAATGATACCTGCTTTTGTAACATTTTCTGTAATTTCATCAGTATTATTTCTTTCTGTTATCTACTTTGGTCAGCACTTCATAACTACTATTTTGTCTTGTCTTTCTCCCCAAATTGTTGAGAAACTCTCCTAGCAATATAGAGACAACATTGTTTTCTGTTTTGGGTTTGTTTGTTTGTTTTGTGGTTCAGCAATTATTTTCTCACAAATTTCTATATAATTTGTGTGTATTTCAGACCTTAAATTTGGACTAACTGCTAAAATGTTTTCCACATCAACTCTGATTGCTTAAATTCTTTATTCTATAGGACCAGTGTTCATTATATTTCCATATCCCAGAGAACATGATTCAGTTTCAAAATGAAACTTAATTGTTGCAATATCAATATGAGGTCTTTTAACCTCTGCTTCATGTATAAAATTACTGAGATGTAGCATTTCAGCAACTTGTCAAAGGCAGACCTAGAACAACAGGTTTTTGACAAACACCTTAACATGCTTTCCATTGCATTATGTCTATTCTCAGGTCAAAGATTTTATTATGCTTGGAGTTAGTTATATTTTTTCTTTGAAGTTGAATCCTAATGTTGTGAAACTCCTTGGTTATACAAAGTGCAACCTAATTATTATGAGCTCATATTTATTATTATTCTCATAGGAATGAGAAATATCACCTAATTTACTGTCCTAATGATCTATTCTAATAATTTCTCAAATCTTATGCCTGAAAAAAGATAGAAGAGATGGAATTTCCATCTTATAATTTTCAATCTATGATCATGCCTCATCACCTCATTAACTCATATTGTAAAAGTATGAAAATGCTGAAAATAAAAACAAAATAAAAATCATTCAAGTCCCTCCACTTTTTATTTAAGCAGGGGAGGGGGATTACGGGAAGGGTCTTGAGTAGAAAAAGGCTTAAGGCTTATTTAGTGCTGAATACCGACTCTCTCTAATACCTAGAATGACTAATTCTAAAAAAGCTATATATATATGTATATATATATATATGTGTATACATATATACACATATATATATGTGTATATATATATATACATATATATATATATATATATATATGTATATATATCCTCTTCCAAAAATGCTGTAATGGCCCATAAAGTTTAGTAATATTATAAATGATTCAATGAATAGCATATATTACATTGTGAATTCCTGTATGCTTACATCAAGTTAATGTCCAGTAATTCAATTAAATGAATACAATTTCAAAGAAGAGATTCCTTTAATAATGTAACACTGCAGTTTCTGAGTAAAATATATGATAGTATTTATGGTCATTTACCCAAACCTCTACTAACTTCAGTGGATATTGCTTTATGAATTTTGCAGTAAGAAGCAAACATAAGCTCAGTGAAGCAGCTCTCTCTCTACTAGTTGCAGATAATAAAACACTTTATATTAAGTAGTCATTTGTATTAGATTAAAGTTGTCCTTCATAAAGTACTGGTGCTGTGTATTTCTAGCATTTGCTTCTACTCTTATGATATGCAAATATAATCATTATACCATTTTACTGAAGTGTCTAGCATGTTTCTACACCATCTAAATTGGTGAAAATGAATTGTGAAAGCATGCTATATTAATATGAAAAGCCAGAAAAACTGCTCACATAATACAACTTTCATATTAGAGGATTTAAAAACTTCAATTTTGCTGTTGCAAACATCTTCTTAGTTGTTCACATAAGCAGAAAGATGAAGTACTAAGTGTTCTATCTCTTTTGAAAATAGTCCCTTCTAGGGATTAGAATGGTAATACTGCTTGGCAAAACAGTATTTGTAGATTCAAATAACAAAATACTAATTTAAGTTAAATCTAAATCTAATGTTTTGCAGGTACTGAAATTTAGGGAACGGCCATGATTCTCTCTATGAATAATAAAATGAGAAGCTGAAAATCTATCTTGTGTATAGAACTATCAATTTCCCTTTCAGTTTTATATAGTGTATTGAGTTCTGAAAGAGAGAGAGAGAGAGAGAGAGAGAGAGAGAGAGAGAGAGAGAGGAAGGGAGAATTGTAGGGACTTATTGTGAAAATATTGACAGAACTGAGTCATAGAGTACTGCTTTTACAATTCATCTTTTGAATTTTGAGCTTTTAAGAGACAAAACCTATATTCATTTGCCCAAAGTGTCTATTTACTAGTTTTGCCCCATGCCATGCTCTAGCTGATCTAGTAAGCAAAATACAGAACCAGATGGTACGGATCCTTAAGATTATCTGTAAATATATAAGCCATTAAATTATATTTTTATGTTTTTTTTTAATTTATTTTTGAAAGACAGAGAGAGACAGTGCCAGCAGGGGAGGGTCAGAGAGAGACGGAGACACAGAATCTGAAGCAGGCTCCAGGCTCTGAGCTAGCTGTCAGCACAGAGCCCAGTGTGGGGCTCAAACCCACGAACTGTGAGATCATGACCTGAGCCGAAGCTGATGCTTAACCAACTGAGCCACCAAGGTGCCCTGCCATGAAATTCTAAAGGGCTATATCATTCTTAGCTGTTTTGATAGCAGAATTTTTATTTGAGAACAAGAAACTATTTCATGGAGTGATTTTTTTTTAACTTCTCATACTAGGTCCTATGCTAATACATCTTCTGATATTTATATTACTATATGGAAGAAACAAACATAGTATCTTCTAGTTATATGTTCTACTGAGAATTATGGAGGAGACAAAACAATTTCCTGGTTTTGTTTTATTTCCTATGACTAATTTGTTCCTGCAAGTAGCTGAAGGCCAGCAGGCCCACATTAAACAGCTGTTAAGAGAGAAGACATAATACTATCAGCTACTTCTAAAAACCAAGACTCTCCTTTCTAGTTATGATGAAAAAGGCATTGTCAATGGCATCTCTGCTAAGCATGCTGCTTTCAGATGAAAGGATGATGCTACCACCACAACGTGTTGTACCGGAAAACACATGGGCATAGAGTGGGTGTGGGCAAAGGGGAGAAGAATCAGCATGAAAATCTTTGCTCTGCCACTTCAAGAATCCTCAATTGTACTACCCCCATCCACAAAATGGGTATAATTAAATGTATACAAAGTAAATATGAGGACTCTAAGTGTGGGTATAATTAAATGTATATGAAGTAAATGTGGGGATTATAAATGTGTGATATCTATGTAAAGCAGCAAAACCTAGACATATTCAATAAATTGAAGTTTTACTATTATCAGAAAGACTCAGTATATTTAATTGCCCCCTCTTACATTAAAACAATCACCTGGCATATTAAATAAAATTTTTTATTTCATATTTAGGAAATATCAATATGAACCTGTGAAATAAAACAAAAAAACTCTACTTCATTGTTTTTCATTTCTATAGAACATCATTATCATAAATCTTCTTGTTCTTTTTTCTTAAATGTCAGGATTAGGTTAAAAGAAGGATATCTTTGATTGTAGAAAATGTTGGACTGAAATTTAGGCATCCTCACTCTGAAAGTTTAGCTAGTCCAAGTCATTTTTTTTTCATCTCTAAAATAATTCAGGCTGGCTGTGAGGATTACATAAAATAGTCTAAAATGCTAAATAATAATACATAGAGCATCATAAATCTCTATATATTAATGTTAATAAAGAAGGTAGTACTCTCTCTCAGAGAGTGATTTTTTATGTTACCAGCTTATTATAAAAGGATATAATAAAGGATACAGATGAACATCCAGATGGGAGATGTACAGAGCAAGTTACGGGGAAAGGGTGTGGTACTTTCATGCCCAGTCCAGGAGCACCACTCTCCCAGCACCTCTAGCACCAAGCTCTCTGAACCCAGTCCTTTGCATATTGGTAGTGGCTTCATGAGCTAGGCATAAATGATTGTCATTGGCCAGTGGCAATCAGTGTGGCCTCCAGCTCCAATCTCCTCCGGGGCGGTGGTGTTAAAGAATGAAGGGAGGTGTGACTGAGGGTTCCAACCTTCTACTGACAAGGCGGATTCTCCTGGCAACCCACCCACATCCTTAGATTGCTCTTTTTTAAAAATTTTTTGAAGTTTTAATTGAAGTGTAGTTTACTTGCATGCAATATTAGTTTCAGGCATACCAGTGATTTAAAATTCTATGCATTATGAAATGCTCACCCCCAGTGTACCTATTGTCACTATACAAAGTTATTACAATATTAATGACTACATTATTTATGCTGTACCTTTTATCCATATGACTTATTTTAGCTGGAAACTTATTTTCTTTTTGCTGGGCTCTTCCTCTACCTTCAAGCTTAATCCCCTTCTTTGATTACAGTAAGCTGCACTCTGTACTCACTTCTCCCAAGTGATTCCATCCAGATTTTACATTATCAACTAACTGTTGATAATTTCCATTCTCAACTAAGGGCTGATGGCTCTCCAGAACCCCAACCTAAACTCCTACTTTGTAGTTTACATTTTATCAAATTCATACTACTTCTATTTTGGTTACATTACTCATCATCTTTCCCTCTAATATTGATCACTCCCCTGATTCCCATGATCCTATCCATCTTACTTTAGTGTATACTTTTTACTATTTTAATTATTTTGGTATATTCATTTAGTATTTTCTCTTATAGCACATGTTTTCCATCAATAGGTAGAGTCAATTTTATGTAATAAATAATTCTTGTGCTATTTCTATTTCCCTGGCTAATACTCCAACTTGAGCTTTTATTATCCATTAACCAAAATGTTTTATTTGGGTGCCTATCTTTTAGCATCTTTGCCTGAAAACTACATATGCTGTACAGCTATCAGAATGAGTAAAACATGGAATCTGACCATATAACTGTCATCTTAAAATCTGAAACTGAATTTCCATCAAAGCCAAATCAAAAATTTCATGTACTGTCCAGTGATAATCAAGGCTTTCAGTGACTCACACTTCTGCTGTTCGTGTTCATTTGCCACTCATGTTACTGCTCAGGTTGATTGGCAAAACCCACTGTTCTGGAGTTTTACCTTAGCAATATGCATTTTGTGCCTTCATTATGTTCTGCCTTCTTGAAATTATTTCTTGTCCCTGCTTCACTTTATTAATCTACATATCTTGTGTAATTCAGATTAGACTAGCTAATAGTTTTATCACATGCCTTTAAAAAGATGCCTGACACTATGCTAAAGAGAAGGAAGAAAGGGAGGCATTATTATCTATGTATCATGTATTTTCATTAGAATATATTCATACTAATCATAGCATAAGATGATACTAAATAGAAATAATATATTGAGTACTTCCTATATGTATGTGTGTACTTATACGTATATATAATGATTAACACTTTATGTGTATTATATCAGTTCATATCTATATAGATTATGACAGTCATGTACCTCTACTATCTACTAAAGCCATCCTTAGAATGGCTTTTTAATAAAAGATATCTCTTTGTTCATAATATTTCCTCAGAGGATGAAATTGATATTTATAAGGCTTAGGTCACTTGTAGGACATCATGCCATTAAGGGGTGGGCCGAAGACTTGAACCCTGGTATCTGTAACTTGAAAGACCTATCTACACCCTTAGCACACTAGGCAGTACACCCATCTCATAATATTATTTCTAAGACTTTACTTCACAACACTGTTATATTATCTCTCAAGGAAATAACTATGTATATCTATCAGTTTACCAATTTTTCCACTCATATGTCTGTTTTCTATATGTATGTATGATTTATTGATTTATTTATGATTTTTTCCTGATAATTGCTTAAATAAAGGCTTGACATATGCAGAAATGAATGCCAGACATTAAATAGTAACATTTAGGAATATATAGTAATTTATTCTCTCTCCTCATTCAAATTGCAATGCTCATAAAAACAGAGGAAAAATAGATACATTTTTTAAATGCAGTAGAAACTAAAACTAATAGTCTAAAATATGCCAAAACATTCATAAAATCAGCATGACTCTCTCACTGAGATCTTTCCATCTTTGGTGCAACCACAATAATCACAAGTCAACATTCTTGAGGTTAAATAACACATTTCCCCCTCCTAATTATCCTGGAAAGTGAGGCATGGACATATGATTTATGGAAAATGAACAATTTTAATCCTGTAGGGTATCTTGTGACAGAATAATGGGAGAAACAGATAAAACTGCAGTGAAGTGATTGCATATGGAAGTGGCCTGCATAGAATGAGGCATACTCTGGCAAAAGGGCAATGCCTGGCATGGGGACCAAATTGCAGTATACTAGAGCTAAAGATGGTCTAAGTGTGGCTGCTCTTACCTCACCAAGGTTCTCTGTGCACCTAAGCAATTCAGGAAATATGAGAGAAAACTTCTTTGAGTCACAGGAATGTGACTGATTTTAGTTTTAAATACCAATTCTATGAAAAGTAAACAAAAGGTGACAGAATTTACCTCGAAGACAGTATGTTTTAAACCTGCATCAAACAGAATTAATAATTAACAGGTGCTCTCCAGATTGCAGAATTGGGTTTTGATTTCAGCTGTTACAGAAAAATGAAAGCTCTCCTTTTGTAAACGTAAGTTTCTACTTATGAAATTTGGATCTATCACACAGGAAGATATTTTCTGCCGCCCTCTATGTCCTCCCTACTTTGGTGTTTTAGGGGCTGCGGTGAGTACTTTAACCCTTCACAAATATCCAGTTCTCTTCCTCCTTGGCACAGGAAGAACAGTGCTTCCTTGCTCCTGTAAAGTGAGGTGTGGACATGAGATTTACTTCATCCAGTCAAGTGTGAGTAAAGTGATATGAATCAGGTAGAGACATTTAAGGACCAGGCTGAGAGTCTCCTGTGTTTTCTTCTCCAACCCAGTGGCTATAATGGAAGTAAGGGTTGTATTTGAGGAATACTGCTAAGCCTTCACACAAATAATACATTCCCAAGAGTTATTTAAACCCACAATGGACTTCATGGGAGTAAGGAAGAGTTTGTTTCTTCAAACTCTTGAGGCTGTAGGTGGTTACTGTATTTTATTTTATTTTTTTACTATTTAGCCTAACCCACGTGATCCATGGGTTAAAACACTTTTGTGAAAGCTGCTTTCTTTATAGGTGGAGTTCTTCCCAACACCATTAAAATGAAACCATACGCCTTCAGAAGCTGTTTGGACACTGTCATTTCCAGAATTAAATAGGTAAAGGTAAAATGTCTGTAGGTGGTGATGGTATTTGGTACCGTGGGCTTTAAAGGAAAATGAAGTACTAAAGGGCAATTTGATCAGTAAATGCAGAATGTTGCTCATTATTAAAAGGAAGAAAATGACCAACTGCTTCAGATTACCAAAAGTATCTGCCCCTGTGCTCAGTGGAATGAATAGGGTTTTACAAGAATGGTCTCTCCTCCTTACACAAGAACAAGAAGGAAAATAAATAGCACCACAGAGATTTTGCCCAAGGAATTCAAGCACCAAACTACTTTCTATTTAATATATGAGAGTTAACTACAACCAGAAATAATATGCTCTATTTACATGCTTATAGGAAATAGCTGTATTCATAATTTAAGTAAATTGAGAAGGCAAAGCAAAAGAAAAAGGAAAGATTGGTCAATGCAGAAGATTTTCAGGGAAGAGTTTGACATAAAAACAATAACTAATATTTCTATGTGTTTCATTAATATTCTAGTCACTGTTAGAGGTGCTGATGATCGAGCAATGTCAGATCTCTTTCTCTTATCTCATGAAACACTTTCAGGGGGGAGGGCAGGAAAGGTAGAAACTTGTTTCATCATGAAAGTGGAAGGAGGTAAAACAATGAAATAAAAAGGCAAAAAGAAATGAACCAGGTAAATACAGATAATATCAACTACAAGGAAGAAATAAAACCAATAATAAAAGGAAAAAAAAGAGGAAGGATTGGGTTTATTAATGATTTAGACTGAGTGGATTGAGAAGACCTCTCTTAAGGAAGAGAAAGTTAACCAAGATTTGAATGATGTAAAGAACTCAGTATTCTGAAGTTTTGCTCTCTATGGTTAGGTGAGGTTGGTTTCATCTGAGGTCTAAGAAATATTCCAGTGCAACCGATGTTTTGAACCTTCAAAGAACCATATGAGATGTGTGGGAGAAGCTGACTTGGGCCTTGTTATAACAAATGTTGGTGATGAGTCCAGGGAGGTTTCATTTAGTGAACACAAGCCAATTATGAACTGATCCAAATATATGTAAAATAATCGGCTGTATTTTTCAAAATTAAATCTGATCTTATTAACTGTACTAATAAAAAAGAAACACTCTCTGTTTCTCTGCTCTATAAGTACGGTATTATGAAACCAACTGCATGGTCTTGCGGAAGGAGTGGGAGTCTCTTTGGTATCACCTGCACTTCTGGTTCTTCAAACTAACTGGATATTCCTCCTCTCCCTGCCATATCTGTACGTAAGATACCTATGAACTATGAACTGCATGCTATTCAATCACCATCCATCTATAAACAAATGAAGCTAAACTTAGTAATTTGTATATTATTCTTACATATGGAGAGCCACAAGAGAGTTTTAAACTATGGAGTAACAAATGAATCTATATCTTAATGGGATTGCTCGTTACTTTGTGATAAATGGGTTACTAAAAGGTAAAAGTTGTAGCAGGGTGACTAGTTTGGAGGCTGTGTAAAGATTACAAACAATTAAGTTCATAAAGCCTTTAAGAAAATAAGAAATAACTAATGTTTCCATGCCCAGCTAAGTTGTTGTTGAGATAAAGATACCAGAAGGTGTATGAAGATAAAATGTTTAAGTTAAATTGAATTTAGAAGTCTTAAATAAAAGGTCTACTGTAAAAATAAAGCTTTACATTAAAACAAAACCAGGAATAATAAATATAAAATAAGGGAAGAAAAACAACAACAGATAAATAAGGTAAAATATAAATAGCTAAATTTTCATCTTTTCAATTTTATCTGTAGAAAAACTAGCAGTACCAGTGAACTCTACTGTACTACTTAAAGAAGACTGGGAGAGTTCAAGGCTAAACATCTGTGAGTAACTTCTGGTAAAATTCATCATCCTGTACCAAGACACGAAGAGCCACTGACTCTACGTTTCATCATGAAGAGAGACAGCAATATATCTGGTGACTGCACCTTTACAGAAACCAACAGAATCAATTCCATACACTTCCAATCTGGTTAAATCTGAGTCACTACCCACTGTCAATGCCTTAATGATCATAGATCACCCAGACATATGCCCTATAATCCTCAGACTCTTGACACGTCAACATAGCATGTCCAAACACTTGCAGAGTGTTCTCCTGAGATCTTCTTCCCTCTGATAACAAAAATTCCATTTTCTCAGTTTCTAAGCCTTTTACCACTTCCTCTGTACACTAAATCAGTTGTTATCAACCTTGGATGCACATTGTAATCAGGTGTAGATATTAAGAACAAAATAAAAGAACAACAGCAAAAAAGGGAAGTAAACAAATAATCAAAAATCTATCTCTGCTCTGCACATAGATCAGTTTTAAATCAGAAATTCTAGGAATGGGAACTTAGTACTATTTCCTAAAGCCCATCAATCAAATATAATTTGCTTCTAGGAAAACAAAGCTTTAAAAGAAAACTAATTTTCTTCAGAGAACAAGTTTTCACAATAGCCTTAAGTTGAAGCACTTTTAAAATCCAAACGCATCAAAGACAGGTGGCTGAGTAACTGTTCTCACGGCTCATCATCAATGCTTCCAGACATTACTTTGTTTTCTTGAGGTGCAAATTGTCCCAATGTGTCTCAAACTTTCATGTGAATCACATGGAGTTCTTGTTTGTTTGGTTTTTTTCAGATTTTTATTTAAACCCTACATAGTTACTGTATAGTAGAATAGTGGTTTCAGGAGTAGAACTTAGTGACATACAGCATATAATACTCAGTGCTCATCACAAGTGCCCTCCTTAATGCCTATCACCCATTTAGCTTATCTCCTGCTGACTTCCCCTTCACCAACCATCAGCTTGTTCTCTTTAGAGTCCCTTATGGTTTGCCTCCCTTTCTTATTTTGGCCTTCCTCTTTGTTCATGTTTTGTTTCTAAATTGCACATATAAGTGAAATCATACGTATTTGTCTTTCTCTGACTTAGGTCACTTAGTATAATATACTATAGCTCCATCAACATTGTTGCAAATGGCAAGCTTTCGTTTTTTGATGGTTGAGTAATATTCCACAATGTATATGTGTATGTGTGTATGTATGTATGTACGTACACACACACACACACACACACACTATTGATTCATTAGTCGATGGACATTTGGACTCTTTCCATAATTTGGCCATTGTTAATAGTGCTGCTTTAAACATCAGGGTACATGTATCCCTTTGAATCAGGACTTCTGTATCCTTTGGGTAAATACCTAGTAGTACAATTGCTGGGTCATAGGGTAGTTCTACCTTTAACTTTCCGAGGCACCTCAATACTGTTTTGGACAGTGGTTGCATCAGCTTGTCTTCCCACCGACAGAGTAAGAGAGGTTCTTGTTAAAAGGCAATGCAGAATCTGATTCAGTAAATCTGAAATAGGACCTGAGATATTGCATTATAAAGATTTTCAGGGCTTCCAGTGCTGCTGCTCCATGGAATATATCCTGTGAAGCACAGAGTTCTATCATCCTCTCTTCCACTCACTCACCTTCTCCCTCTCCCATTCTTAGGAGATTTTGGCTTCTGGATCACAGACTTTCTTTCCTTGTATCTCATTTAATCAGTCCCAAAGATATCAATATCTATATAGATGACATAATCTCAACCTGGACTCTTTATGTCTTTATCACATTATATTCATTGATCTTTTTCTCCTCTTCACCACAATACTTGTGCCATATTCACAATAAATAAGGCTACTTGTTATATTTTCATTTTAAATATCTGCCCCACGGGGCACCTAGGTGGCTCAGTAGGTTTAGCATCTACCTCTTGATTTCTGCTCTGGTCATGATCTCATGGTCCTGAGATAGAGCTCCATGTCAGGCTCTATGCTGGGTGTGGAGTCTGGTTAAGATTCTCTTTCTCCCTCTTCCTCTGCTCTTCCCCTGCTTGTAGGCTGATGCATGCATGCTCTCTTATAAATAAATAAATAAATAAATAAATAAATAAATAAATAAATACCTGCCCCTTCATATTTTTTCCTTCTGCTGCATCATCCTATAATCCTATTTTCTTAGAGCTCTCATGATTTTGTTTTTTAAGCTTTTTCATTTTGAGAAAGAAAAGAGAGAAAGAAAAAGGGAGAAAGGGCAGAGAGAGAGGGAGAAAGAGAATCCCAAGCAGGCTCCATGCTGCCAGAGCAGAGCCCCACAGAGAGCTTGGTCTCAGGAACCAAGGGATCAAGACCTAAGCTGAAACCAAGAGTCAGATGCTTAAATGACTGAGCCACACAGGCACACCTAGATCTCCCAATTTTAAATGTTCATTGTCTTAATTCCTTGAATTCGTCAAGACCCTGAGCATTGACTCCCACTGTTTCCTCAGAAGTATCCCTTAGAGCTTCACTTCCCACTTTATCAATCCTTGTGGAGAGTAGAGGCAGAAGAGAGTACTATTAAATCTAGTATCTACAATGAGTGGTCAGCCCACTAACCACTGAGTATATTTTCTGTGCCTCTTCCAGTGACCAGGATACCTTAACTAACTTCAAAACTGTATATGCCCAGTAAGGTAATAATCTTCTCTTTGGAGACTGGGATAGGGTTTGTATTTCTGAAACAAAACAAAACAAAACAAAACAAAACAAATGCCGTGAAAGAGAGGGGAATGTTTGTATCTATTTTAATTATGAAGGATTGAGTAGTGTATTAGTTAAATGTCCAACTATATAATGTTGCTTCTGTTACAAAGCTACTGTCAAGTTTTTATACACTTTGTGCTTTTACCACTTACTGTATTTTCATGAATGTTTTATCAAAAATTTGGAAAAGAAGCATGTTAGTGCTAGCAAGACATGATTTTAAGGTAGAAGTTAAATGGTAATTTAGTATATTTTAGGAAATAAGTGATTAGTGCACACTTATTTCACACTAATAGTGAGAATATTTTCTTCACCAGAATCTAATACACAAATGACTTCTATGTCTCTTAGTATGTTTTTTCCTCACTGTGTTCTATTACTCTGTATTTATAAATGTATAATAAATTGCTGTGGTGGTTTGGAACATTAAAAGCAATTGATTAATGTATCTCAAAGCCCTTGTCTAAAATTAAAATCAGGACACAATTTACTTAGGTTATTTTCATTTTCTGCTTAGTTTCACCTTTACTCCTTTCTATTTATTAGTCTTATTTTTTTCTACCTAGCCATTTTATTTTTGCTTGCAACCTCAAAAGAAATAAAAACAGTAAAAGCAAATTTGAAAAAAAAAATAATGATAACATTGCTTATACCATGCCTTATGCCTAATCCACTTAAAACAATTTACCCCACTACAAATATCTCTAGGAGAAAAATATCCACCTGCATTTCAGTTTTAAAGAATTTGAAAAATAAGCTTTCACATGAGGTTGAATTGTACTTTTAAAAACATCTCATACTTGAACTGAGACAGATATTAAAATGTCAGTAAAGCAAAAGAACATTTTGACAAGTAAAACCTTAAATAAATAAAGCACAGAATAATATATGTACAGAAATGTATCTAGTGGAAAAATAGGTAGTTCAATCTTAGTCCAGGGTAACTTGGCTTATGCAACATAACTAGAGAGACAGCGCATGCTTAAAGAACCCTTTCATGCATTTTCCTCTGTCACCGTGTTTCCAGCCCTTGATTCCTTGCCGCACTTCTTATTTTCTTCGTTTATGTATTTGGTTTTATTAGAGCTACATGTACCATTCAATTAATTCATTCTCCTAGCTCCCTGGTTGCTTGCTATGGTTCCTGGATTTTAAATTGTCTCCTGACTCTGGGCATGCAATTCCGTTTGCTTTTTGCTCTACAAAATGCATTCTTTGACACAGTTATAAGATCACTTATGCAACAATGGTCCTCTAACCAAGATTGATATGTTGCCTAGTTACAGCATCCAGAAGCAGTAGAATGGATATGTGTGTGTATGTATCATTATTTAATATATAATATATAATAAAATAAATATGCATATATATAGACACACATACATATACACACATACCTTGGAATTAACTTTGAATACAAAAACCCATGAGAAAAAATATTAAATATTAAGACACTTAAAGTATGTTGTAATAAAACAGACCTGTGGTATTGTAACAAGAATAAGCAAAAACAATACAAACAAAACAGACTTATACATATATAGGAACTTAATATATAATGGGTGGTCCCACAAAGCAATAGAGAAAACTTACATTAGTTCACTATATGGAGGAAAATTAAGTTCCTACCCAACAGCTCATAATCAAATACAACAAAAGCAAATTAAAAATCTAAATATAAAATTATAAAGTTAAATCCATAAATTTTCATTAATATAAAATTACAAAGTTAATAAAAATTATTAAAGTATTCATTTCACCTAGAACAGAGAATAATTTCTAAAATCATGTTAATCTGATTTAATCAGTATTAAGAATATCTTAACCAACAAAGGACAATGCTGATAGAATATTGATTGTTATAGAACATTTCTGAATTAAGAATATATTAGTATGAAAAGTATAAATTATAGGACCAATTTCAATGTAAAATAAGCAAAAATAAGAATGGAAAAGCCCTAAAGCCTATTAGAATATGATATGATGTTAAAATTATTGGTCATCAAAATGAAGACAAAACTATCAGGAGAGGATTAAATTAACCAGTGTAAACACTGTTCAAGTACTGAGATGTATACTTAGATCAGCTTTTCTCATACGAGGTTAAAAAAAATCACTTAGAAAAGTGAACACATATTGAATGTTGATGTGAACACATACTAAATGTTGATAAATCCAGATCCTTCTCTATCAGGATCTATTTTATATTTTTCTATGCGTATATTTGGGCCTTCTATTATACACAGCAGTGTATTGAACCTGTAATTGGGATTTATTTATTTTAAAATCATTGATAAGGCATTCTTTTAAAATGATTGGTAAGAACTTCTTTAAACATTGATTTTTTTGAGATCAGTATCCTGTAGTACTTATTTCCTTAAAGAGAAGTATAAATGCATGAATCATTTTTCCACTAGCTTTATGACACCCTATTAAACCTGTCAAGACAGTTAACTTACTTTTGAGCAATTTTTGACCCAAGAGGAGGGAAGTATGGTTGTTTTGATGTTATTCCACAAAATGATTTTACTGATGGTCAGTAAATAGGAGGAAGCTAAAATACAGTTTTTACTTCTTCTAAGTGCGGGTAATATGAACAGGAAAATAACTTAATTATGCAATGAAAGTCATGTCCAAATATAATCATTTAAAAAAAAATCAAATTGTATTTTCCCAGAATTGCTTGGGAGAGGTTTACTCCACGGCTTAGCAAAATGCCTGAGTATGGGAGGTAATGTGAACCCAAAAGAGTGGTTTACCCCCGTTAACTCAGTTTTGATTTTGAAATGGAATCAATTCTAAACAACTAGTGGGAGTACTGTATTCCTTGTCTGTCTCCTTTGTGCAAGATATAATTAATTTATATAAGGTACCTCACCTAATCTCAAGTAATCCTTAAAATAATCATATTAGCTTATTACTATCATCCCCATTATACAAAAGAGGACTATAATAATATATTAAGGTAAATTGTTTCATTCCAAAATCTATTTAGTTATTTTCTATTTTAATATATATGTTATTTAAGGAACAAAATGCTATACTGCTATTAAAATATAAAATTATTTCCCTGACATTGCCATCTAAAGACAATAAAGAAAGGCAGAAGGAGATAAATAAAAATTTGTATCTAAATGCTTTGAAGTAGCTATCCCATCTAGAGCTAACTAGAGGATACACTACAACTTTTAATATATTCCTATAATATTCATTCTTATTATATTTTTCTATTAATAGTTATTCTCCAATGCCACTTGCTTTTTCATTGAGAAGATTTCTGTTAATTAATGTCCTTAGGTGACATATTGGTCATCAAATCTTTCCAAGAAACCTCAGAAGACACAGCTAATCAAAACAAAGCCAACATTAACAGAAGTATTACACTCAAGAAGGCCACCTCTTTGGCAAAATGTCAGCAGTCTCTCTGATGGGAAAGGCAGAGAAGGATGTAATTAGTATTGTAGGGTCTTTGCTGGATAGTCTTACGGTAGAGACCAAGTCTAGGATCTAACTGGGCTTGGGTAATACTTATGATAATATCTTTGGTTCAGTAGACATAATAAGGTTAGAGTCTTGAAACAAGTGTCTAGGAGAAAATTTGATGAGTCTTTTTTCTTAATGTTTTTTAATTTATTTTGGAGAAAGAGAGAGAGACAAAGCATAGGAGGGGCAGAGATAAAGACACAGAATCTGAAGCTGACTCCAGATTCCGAGCTGTCAGCACAGAGCTCGACAAGGGGTTCAAACCCAAGAACTGTGAGATCATGACCTGAGTGGAAATCAGAGGATTAACGAACTAAGCCACCCAGGCACCCCTATAATAAGTCAGTCTCAATAAGTAATCTATATTAGTTGCTTTTCAGTCTTATTTTACAGAAATAAGTAACTACCTTATTTTTACTTGAAATTAGGACTGTTAATCATAGAGAAAGAAAGTATATTTGGTCCCCGTATTGATCAATAAAGAAAATTAGGTTGATTTCAGTTCTTATACACTGAGTCATTTTTTATTCCATAATTTGAAATTATTAAAAGTGCACCAGCTTATTATTTATTTTACTTGTAATCAATGAGGAAAAATATAAATAAAATATTTTTGAGTCAGTCTTCATAATCGAAATTTCCTTGTTCTCTTTTCTTACTATTTAACCTTGAATAAATCATTTAAAACATTTAATTAATAAAATATTTAAATAGTATTTAAATATTTAAATATTTTCAGGAGTAAAATTATAGTGACAATACTTGCATATTTAGCAAGGATTAAGGGAATACTAATGGAATAAAGTACTGAGTTTAATGCATGGCATGAAGTATTTACCCATTCATTCAACAAAATTTGAAAATGTACTAAATTATAGACATTATTGGACACACGATAAAGACACAATCATTAATTCACTGATTCCTAAAATGTTTTGAATGCAGATAAAAATGCTTATTTTATGAGTACTTTCAACTATGCTATGTCTATTTAAATAAAAAGGTCACACAAATCAAAGGAACCTTGTACCAGTGTGCTTCCTAATATGCTATTCTAATACAAAGCTTGAGCTATTGTTTTCCTAAAGAGATTTTTAAAAATAAATTACAAACAGCAAAGAATGAAGTGTATTTTATGAAACAATTTTTATTTTGTTGTCTTAGAGTCATTTTTTGCTAAAAGATATCTCCTGGAAATCACTCTACAACGCTATTAGTGGAAAATTCGGAAGTAAACATAATCAGATAAATTAAGCTGGTCATAGAGTACATAAATAGAGTTCACTTTTCACCAGGAGAGCCAGAAATTGAAGTCCTTTCCAAAGAGCTTGAACTTCTAAGATCGGTTGTGATATGGATTGTCTGTTCAAACCTATGAATAATTGGGAAGTGGAGACTACTAGAAAAGTAAGGGATTGACAAAACAGAGTGGGTAATTTATGATTATTACTTAATGTTATGTTTTATAAAAAGTAAGAGCAGAGGAATGGCTAGGTGGCTCAGTAGTCATGATCTTGCCAACTCAGGTCATGGCCTCATAGTTCATGAGTTTGAGTCCCGCATCAGGCTCTGTGCTGACAGCTCAGAGTCTGGAGCCTGCTTCAGATTCTGTGTCTCCCTCTCTCTGCCCCCACAATTCACACTTTCTCTCTCTCTCTCTCTTTCATTCTCTCACTCTCACTCTCAAAAACAAATAAACTTTAAAAAAATAAAATAAAATTGGGGTGCCTGGCTGGCTCAGTTGGTCAAGTGTCCAACTTCAGCCTGGGTCATGATCTCGAGGACTATGAGTTCAAGTCCCACTTCAGGCTCTGTGCTGACAGCTCTGCTTCAGATTCTGTGTCTCCCTATCTCTCTTCCCCTTCCCCTCCTCTGTCTCTCTCTGTCTCTCAATAATACATAAATGTTAAGTAAATAAATAAATAAATAAATAAATAAATAAATAAAAATAAAATAAAAAAGTAAAAGCAGCTATGGGGTACCTGGGTGGCTCAATTGGTTAAGCATCTGACTTTTGATCTCAGCTTCGCTCTTGATCTCAGGGTCATGAGTTCAAGCCCCATGATGGGTGTGACTCCTACTTAAAAAAGAACAAAAAAAGGAAAAGCAGCTTTGGTGAAAAGCTGAATTGATGACTGCCTCCTGGCTTTCATAACCTTTTATTAATTGACTTCACACACACACACACACACACACACACACACACACAAACACACACACACACTAAATTCAATTTTGCAAGGAGAAAGGAGTTTCTATGATCTTTGGCTAAGATTTTCCCTAAATCCTGAACTGGTAAAACATTCACTTTTTCAGAATCACGTCCATAATCCTAAATGTAATATTGGAAGCAAGGGGACCTCATGGGCCATCTGTGCATCAAGATGTACAAGCACTTATGACTGAGTTAAATGTTTCTTTTATATGTCACATTCAGAAAAGTTACAAATCATTTGCAGATGGATGGTTTTTTAAATTGGTATTTCTTTTTTTAATGTTCATTTATTTATTTTTGAAAGAGACAGAGAGTGTAAGTGGGGGAGGGGCAAGAGGTGGGGGGGGGTTTACAGAGAATCCCAAGCAGACTCTGTGCTCACAGCAGAGGGCCTGATGTGGGGCCCATACTCATGAATCTTGAGATCATGACCCAAGCTGAAGTGGGATGTTTAACCTACTGAGCAACCCAGATTCCCCACAGATGGATGAATTTGATGTATTAAAGTCTCCGGTATACTAGTAAGAGAGAATGTGATTTGGACTCGATGGTTTTTAAAAATTTGTCATATAGGATAACTGTGTATATTTAATATCTATCTAACCCCGATAAAAAAAGAAGAAAAATGGACATTGCATTTATTTTAAGGTGTTATAACTTTTTATCACAAGAGAAACATCTACAGATTTAATGAGTTATGTATGCATGTATGTATTTCTTCTCTTGACTATATCAATCTGCATTAAATCATAGTGACATTTACATTAATATCTAAACGTAAAAGGTATCTTGACTGAAGGAACAATGCTTTGCTAATCATAACTACGCAAACCTGATACATCTTCAGAAAACAGAACCGATCAAGAATTTAATTGTTCTTAATTGTAAATGCTCTGTGAAGTGAATAGGTATATTTATTTGCTTAGAAATTACCACCACAGATGCTCTCATCCATCATATATCTCCTCTGTATTCAAGTATGATTTAATGGTTTCTTGTACAAAACTAGCTCAAGCCAATTAAAAAACAAATAAATAGTCACAGTAGAGGGTAAATTGCTTTCTCTAGACTTCAAGAAGCATGCATGCATGCCTAAGATAAGATGCTGTCGATCTGTTAAAATCTTAGAAATTCCATCTTTCTCCACCACTAGAAGAAAAACTTTAACACATTGGACTATAGAGAGTATTTGCCTCAGTGGTAGTAAAACCTAAGGGTCATAGTATTTCCTGCAACCCATTAATCTTGACTTTAAAATAATGGAAAATATTCCAAAAGGGTCACTGTTAAATACATTTTATTTGAGGCTTAATTCAACCGCCTTTGCCTTTTATATATTTCAAATAGAATAATACATACTTTAATTATATAGTTCCATCCTTTACCTTTATTTATTTATTTTGAGACAGAGAAAGACATGAGCAGAAGAGGGGGGGGAGAGAGAGGGAGAGAGGGAGAGAGAGAGAGAGAGAGAGAGAGAGAGAGAGAGAGAGAGAGAATGTATCACAAGCAGGCTCTAAACTTTCAGTATGAGAAGCCCAATGCAGGAGCCATGACATCATGACTTGAGCTGAAATCAAGAGTTACACACTCAACTGACTGAGCCAGACAGGCTCTCCTATAGAGTTCCATTTTAATCTCACTAATGTAATTTAAGGATACATGCCTACTATTTCTACTTTGAGTTTAATAGTATATTGTAATACATACAGTAACATAGTATAGTTTAATAGCATAATTGTATAGACTAATACTTTTGTGATACAGATTCTGACTCAAATTTCTGATGTTTGCTGACAGCTTTTAAGCCTCTTTCCTCCCTGCTCTCCTTCTGCCCCACATCTGAGAAAGCTCACAAGCAAGCCCGGGTGCTCCCTCCCTTGACACAGGTGGGAAGTTCAAATCATGCAAGCCCCTTCCCAGGTACAGAAACCCTCATCCTGGCCCCATCTGCCAATAAGGAGAAAAACTCCAAGTCAGTCTCCTTTCCTTACTCTCTCCAGTAACTTTTGGATCAGCTTGGAGGCCTGCTCTTCTCTCCCCAGAAAAGCCTTATCATTTCAGTCTCTACATCTGAATCAGATTTCAGTAGGAGCCATCTTGCCTCTGCAGGCTGCTTTGTAATTCAAAGAAAGAGAATACCTGGTGAGAGTATAAAGTGCTGATTCCTATACCTGAATCAAGGTTGCGAATCAGATAGTCTGGTGAGACACAGAGGAGTCAACAACTTTTTACAAGCTCCTCTAAGGATAGCAGGTTTTGAGAAGCATGTCATACTTTTCCTTGGGTAAACTCACTTACCTCCCGCCTAAAATGTGTGATTACCTTCTGAGTCATTTTGCCACTCTTCTCTGTGGCTTCAACTTCCCTATGTTCACTGGGAACAAGGCTCTCAGCACAACATCCTCAATTGACTTTTATCTTAGAAATGATGAAGCAAAACTTTAATTATTAGTAATAATGGTAAACAAAAATGTCATCATGGTTTCCTATGTCGTTTTTCTAGAACTTGACAGATTTCTGGTTTTTAGCCAGAGTTAGACATGGATCCCCATAGGCTACCTGAATTTTCCATCACATCGAATTTTTTGCTGCATATAGTTTCCAAGGGCCAGTTATTAGACAGGCATCTATCTGACAAGCAGCAACACAGAAGGGATATTAAAATACACACTCTGAGACTATTCCACTGGTAAGTCTGGGGAGGGTCCACAAATAGTTATTTTTATGAAGCACCCCTTTAAGATTTCTACGCAGTCAGTCAAGCATAGAAGTACTAGCATTAGTTATATTCCAGAGTCTTGGGACATTTTAGAGCTGGAAGCTATCATTTATTGTGCCAAGTTTTCTCTTCTACTGGCGTAGCCAAGAATGCCAGCTAATGAAAAAGTGCTGCCATTCCAAAGAGCCTGAGGGGATAGTGCTCAGGAGACCCCTGCTAGGAGCTGGATGCAGTTCTCTCAACTTATACTTTCAGCTAACAGGTGGCACCCTACTGAAAGCTGTTGTCCTGAGGCTCTTTGGATTGTAGTAGAGTATGAATTGTGATCCATCACTCTGGAGAATCCTAATTTAAGGCTATTAGCTATGCACCTGGTCCTGGAAGTTGGTAGAAGAAGGAACACTGTGCCAGAGGAAACGATGCAATATAAAATTTCCCCCAAATTCTGCTTATAGTAACATTTCTAATTCTAGAATCATCAAAATTTAAGTAAATTCTGTTCTTTGTGAGGATGTGATAATGCCACTCAACATAGTTCTTCTTATGTCATTCAATGGGAAAAAATATTTGATAACCTAACATTTCTTTTTTACAGATCAGTGTTGAAGGCATAGATGTATTTAGATAGCACACTGAGTATAGAAGAATATTTGAACTTCTAAAATTAATGCAAATGTTTGTCTACATAATACAACCCCAAATTAAGACTTCAGAAATATTCCCCTTTAGGGGCATCTGCATGGCTCAGTCAGTTAAGCATCTAACCTCATCTGAGGTCTTGATTTCACAGTGCATGAGTTTGAGCCCTGCATCAGGCTCTGTGCTGACAGCTCAGAGCCGGGAGCCAGATTCCAACTCAGTGTCTCCCCCTCTCTCTGCCCTTCCCCCCTTGCACTATGTTTCTCATTTATTTGATGAATAAACAATTTTTTTTAAAGTTCAAAAATATTCACCTTTAATAAGCATAAAATGTCTTCCTTTCGTGCATTTTCAGTAAGAAAAAAAGAAATTTAACACTAATGCAAGCATTAAATTTTAAATATAGCTTAAAAATACAATCAGCAAACTATGTAAGAGAGCAGATAATCAATACAGTAAACATTTGCAATGTTTTTAATCTAGCTGTAATTATAAGTTGAAGAACACTAAATGATTTTAGCATTTTCCATCTGAAAATATTCACTGGTAGTGCTAATTATTTAACAGCATGATTAATGACATGTCTTGTATAATTATTTATAAATTAGGCACCATGTTTTTAAACCTCCAATAATTAGTGAGGTAAAACTTTTATCAACACATAAAGTTTACTTCCTTTTAAGAAAGTCCCATAAAATATACATAAACAAACAGTTTGTCTAGTCCAACCAAGGAAACTGATCTCAGAGAGACAAATAAGAATATATCTTCCATTCAGAACTTCACTATATGTTTTATACATATGTGTGTAACTATATATTTTTATGTAATATCATATAATTGTAGCACAAAATGAAATAATGCATTTTATATGTTCACAGAAATGCCATCAAAAGGAAGTGCAAGAACCAGCAACTTAGAGAAGAATAAATGTTGAAAAAACAAAATTAAAAAAAACTAAACTATGTAAACATCTTATAAAAGAAGAACATTTAGAACATGATCACAAAAGAGGAACTCCACATAGAGAATCTACATCTTTTAAAACCCTCACTAAGCCCGCCTTACCCTTTGCTCTAGAGAAACACATCATCTTTAGAGACATTATCTTTACTACACTAAGCAGTAAACATGTCTGCCTTTGCTCTGAAAAAAAGACATTATCCCCATATTCCAAAGCTGTAGGCAAACTGTCCTTTGTTCCTGAAATAGACCATTTCTATTTTCCAAGACTGCTCACTGTGCAAATATCTTTGAAAATATGGTCTGAAAAAAAAATGTCAGCCAGGGTTTCTGTTCACAAGACATCTAGAAATCTGAGAGATTTATGGAGAATCATTTCCCAACAAATCCTAAAGCACTTATGTTTTAATTAATAACAGAAATATAGTGCTAACTATGTAAATTTTTTGTAGAACTACTGATAAAAATAAGACTGGCATGACTTTCTTTTTTAAATTTTAAATAAATTCCAGTTAATTAACATACAGTGTAATATTAGTTACAAGTGTGCAATTTAGGGATTCAACACTTCCATACAACACACCGTGTTGACCACAACAAGTGTACTCTTTAATCCCCATATGCCACCTACCCTTGGTAACCATCAGTTTGTCCTTTATAGTTGAATCAGTTTATTGATTTGCTACTCTCTCTCCTTTTTCTCCTTTGCTCATTGGTTATTTAAATTCAACATGAGTGAAATCATATACTTTTTGTCTTTCTCTGACTGATCTATTTCATTTAACTCTCTTGCTCCATACATTTATTGCAAATGACAAGATTTCATTCTCTTTTATGGCTGAGTAGTAATCCATTGTAGGCATGTATGTACATACAACTTGTTTCTGAATGACTTTTTGAGAATAACCTAGCCTACCAGTCTAAATCCGCTATGCCTAGACTATTCATGAAGAGAAATAAACCTGGAGTACCTGGGTGGCTCAGTCGCTTTAACTTCCAATGCTTTGTTTCAGCTCAGCTCATGATCTCACAGTTCTAGGATAGAGTTCAGGATCCAGGTTCTTGCTGACAGCATGGTGCCTGCCTGGGATTCTCTCTCTCCCTCTCCCTCTCCCCATCCCTCACTCTCTCTTTCTTTTGCTCTCAAAAATTAAAAAAGTACACTTAAAAAAAGAAATAAATTTTTATTTTATCCATAGCTTATTTTAAGACATAACATTAAAAGAACCTTAACCTTTACCTTACCCTCCATAAAAGTAGGACAGTGAAAGAGTGAAAGATAATATTCAAAATTTGTTCATGAAATAATCTAAAATAAAGTCAAGAAGAAGAGAGAGAGTGAGAATAAACACTGTATGAATAAAAAGTTACATTTGGGAGTTAAGATTATAAATACATATTATATTGCCCTTACATTTAGAAAAGCTTTAAATACTTGGAAAGCAATGTTTTTAAACTTGGAAAACAATGAATGCAATATAAAATTAAAGTTGTTAAAAAATAATGAAAACTTTTTAATGTGCTCACAAAAATGGCCATTGTAAGTGGTAACAAAGAAATTAATTAACTATGACTAAAAAAGAATGAAACAAGAAGAATGAATTCTTTATTTGGGATACACACAAAAGAAGAAACTAATTTAATTTGAAATGAAGTAGTAGTTTTGTCTGAGCCTAAATAAGTAAAATGAGGAAGAGTGAAAAGTCAACTTATTGTTACGATTGAGGTAAGTTTTAAGGATGGCAAATTATCCTGTGGAGCTAAGGAACAAGGTACATATCAGAAGATTTTCAGACAGAAGATATAGGAGAATAATGGCTAAATCTTGGGATGCCCGATCAGTTGTAGAGTCCGGAGAAAGTTGTTGAGAAATTCTGTGACCATCTGAGTGATATATGAGAGACTTGTGAGTCTGGAGACTGACATATGCTTTTTTTTTTTTTCAAGTGAGAGACGATTTGGGTTGGAGATTTTACAGTGGTTGTGGAAGTTGGATGGAGAGTAATGTCACACTTCAGTGATTTAGACTCATGTATGTCTACTCAGCTTTTACCTTAGAAAACAAACTTGATTTCATATGGAAATGGCAGAAAATATATTTCAGCTATAGGGAGAAGGCTTTAAGGTTATCATATTTGCAAACGCTGGAAGAACAAAATAACCAATAACTTTATTTTTACTCAGTCAGTCAGATACTTTCTCAGTTATCCTCAACTAAAATGTAACTTTTCAAATAAAAAGTTCATTATATAAAAATGCATTACTTTTTTTCAGTATGACTGTTACTTAGTTAGCTTTTTCCTTTCTGCCTCTTATTTAATATAATTTGTCTAAAACTTGTTTGTAAATGAAATAGGAGATCTGTAATTTAAATGTTCTTCCATTCGAGACACATGATTACGAACACAGGACTGTTTCAGTGGATTAAGCAGACACATGCAGACCTTTAAAACAATTTTTACTTATACATAGTTTAGAATAAAAGTTTTCTGAAATATTATTCCAAGACTTCTAAATAGCATGTTGGTTAACATTAAAGTGGCAAATCCCACTCATTTTTAAAGAAATCTAGAATCAGAGTCCATCTGTTTAATTTGGTATTTTGGCACTAACTGTTATTTGTGATTTTTTTGATATGTTTGAACTGGAATTTTAGTACTAACCATTAATTGTGATTTTATTTGATTATACACAGTACTCTGGGATGCTTGCCAGAAAACAGCTTTGTAAATGCAAATTGTCCTATATTTCTTAGTTACTCTAAAATTGTCTTTAACTGTTTGGAAATTGTGGACCAGCAACACAACTGCCACAAACTTGTTTAACATTTCCACAACACACAGTCCATAGAAAGTATATCTTGAATCTTTTACAAGTAAAATTAATGTAAATATGAACTTTTATGTCATAAAAATATGTCGATATACATTTTAAGTGATACATTAACTAACCTTAGAGTTAGAAAATAAAGACAAATCAACTTTTCCTTTCAATTTGGCTTCCTCCTTGAATCATAAATTAAATATATGCTGTACAATTAACATTTTTACCTATGTTACAAGAAGAATTTGATTCTTCATGAACAAAGTCAGTTAACCATGGGAGTAGTATATAAATTGGATATATAGAAAAGTATTAAGTATAAATTTAACTAATTAAGTGAAAATGAAATTTCCTAAAATTATAAATTTTCAAGCAATGAAAACTAGGTTGCAGTTGATATTTGAAACTAAAGTGGATTACCATTATGGTACACACCAGATAGGAAACTACAATCTTTCTCTCCTTAAAAAGTTTTAAGCATTTTAGGGGACCTGTGTGGCTCGGTTGATTGGGCATCTAACTTCAGCTCAGGTAATGATCTCACAGTTTGTGGGTTCGAGCCCTGTGTGGAGCTCTGTGCTGACAGATCAGAGCCTGGAGTCTGCTTTGGATTCTGTGTCTCCTTCTCTCTCTGCCCCTCTCCTGCTCACATTCTATCTCTCTCTCTCTCAAAAATAAATAAACATTAAAAATTTTTTTAAAAAGTTTCAAGCATTTTAAAAATATTTTCTTTATATTGAATATGAGATTTAATGAAACATCTTACTGTATGTTGTAAGCACTTATTATAGTTAAAATTATTCTTATGTTAGAAATACCTGAGGCACTTTATGGGGTGCCTGGGTGGCTCAATGAATGAAGCATCTGATTCTCGATCTCAGCTCGGGTCATAATCTCACACCTCAGGCTCTGTGCTCTTGGAATTCTCTTTCTCTACCTCTTTCCCTGCCCCTCTCCCATGCTCTCTCTCTCTCTTTCTCTCTCAAAATAAGTAAACTTAAAAAGAAAAAGAAATACCTGAGGTACTCTAGGAAAACTAGCATTCTACCCTGAATTTCTACCTTTCATAAAACACTTTGGTGATGCAATATTTCAACCGTTAATAATATTTATCATATACATGCCATATTTCAGGAGGTGGAAAAAGATAAAAGGTAAAGTAAATTTCTTACATACATAATAAAGAATAAATATCTTACCCAGACACATTTATTGTCAAAACAATGAAGACTATAGTAAGTTACCAGACAAAAATTACAAAATGATAATGTATTTCTTCATTAATTCAACATACTCTTATTTATTACTGAGTATGTGCCACACATTGTATAGAAATTTAGAATATTTTAGTCAATGAGAGCAAAAGTCTTCTAACCTCTGACCTCACAGAATTAAGAGTCCAGGTAGGAAGATAAACATCAAGCAAATAATCACTCAAATAAATAGAAAACTATGAGTAAGAATAAAAAAGGATAGCTATATGTACCCATAAGTCCACATAATGGGAAATTTTTTTTTCATTCCAATTAGTTTCTCTGAAAAAGCAAAGATTTAGTGATGAAGAATCACAATAACCCTAGTACGCCCAGGGTAAGAGAATAGGTAGTGTTGAGAGACCATTCTAATCAGAAGGAATATTGTGTTAAAAGGCCCTCAAGTACATGCTTTGTTGGAGAGAGTGAGAGACAGCAATTTGAGGTGATGTCGAGAGGTGACATCATGACCAGACTGGGGACCATTTAAAGATTGACCACTTTAAATTATGGTAATAGGAAGACACTGGAGTATTTTAAACCAGGGACAGAGCATAAAATTCACAAGATCAGATTTGTGTTTTGAAAATTCTGTTTTCAGTATGCAAAATGCAATGTCTGAGGACAAGGAAGCATTAGGGGAAATAGGAAGCTCTAAATAAGCTCAGGTGAGTGACAGTGATAGCCTGACATAAGGGAATAGAAAGAAAGGGAGAAAGGTAAACAGACAAGAAGTATTTAAGAGGCAAAATAGAATTAGTGATGGATAGGGTGGGATTTGGGGGTTTAAGAAGAGAAAGAGGGAAAATTTTTAAGAGGATTTAGAAGAGGGACATCACCCAGACAGTAACATTGATCATTTCTGACTTCACTCCCCCTCACAAGAACAACTAACAACTATACGTAGTGAAGACAGCATTGGGAGAATATTAGACCTTGGGATTGGAGCTAAAGCAGCCCCTTGCACCAAGAGACTAGGACAAATCGTATTAGAAGGGTGAGAATGATGGCAGCATATAGACTGCGCTGCCCTTCCAAGTCCAGTGCAACACCAAGCCAAGTGGTCTCCACTGGGCTTACAGTACTTCCAATGGGAGAAGAGAGTCCAGGGATGACATATAGACCATGTGGCTTTGTGAGTCACTTTGTCAGAGACCCTACTCTGCTTTCTCCAGGAATCACAGGGGAATCTGCAGAGCTCAACCACTGGGAATTTGAGACAGAGAAGTGAAGAGAGGCTTCCAACAACCAGCACTTGGATTTTGGCAGACTTCATACCTACCTGCAGAGCCCAAGTAGTATTTCTAATCTATGATTTTTGTCCACTTGTAGAACCAAGTCAGATGCACAATCTGACCAGGGAATTTCACAAAGTGCAGGTCTGCCTAATTCGGGTTCCCATATGAGGACTTCTGTTGGCCCTGGAGCCTGGTCTGTCCATGCCAAAGTGAAGAGCCTCATCTACTTTGGACCATGGCTCTCAACCCTTCCCGACCAGAAAGCTGTTTGGGAAAATTTGAGAGTGGCCTGAAGTGTGCCCACCCAGTCCTGCCCATGCAAGGGTCAGAGACATAGCCCCATCTGCTACAAAGCATTGTCCCCCAACCCCATCTGACAGGAAAGGCTAGCAAGAACACATCGAAGGTGTGTAATCCAAGACCTCTAGAGCCAAGAGCTAGGCAGCCAGAGCTGATTGTCCCAAGAGCAAAACCAGTGGTCACATTCCAGCCAGGGTTGTGGGGCACTGGTTGGCTGAGTGAAGACCACAGAGATCATTTTCAGCCTTGGGCTACTCTCCCACTGCTCCCAGTCAGAGAAATTAATTCATAGCCCATTATTGCTGAATACAGCCTTCAGCCCACCAAATGAAGGAACCTTACTAGAGCACATGGGATGTCTTGTAACCCGTCCAATATCCCTGCTTATAAACATACTCGAAAAAAGGACACAGCCCATGGATTTCCCTGTTTGCAGATCAAAACTGATGGCCTCATCTGACCAGGGTGTTCAGTGAACACTCTTGCCTGATTAAGGTCCCTAAACAATGATCTGTGCAGGCCCTGGATACTCTCCTACTGCCCTGTCAGGGAAGCTAATTCATAGTTCCACCTACTGTTGAGTATAGTACCCAGTCCCTGTGATCTAGAAATCCTAACCGGAGAATCCAGGCAACCAGGAAGCCCCTCATATAACCTCACCTGGGCATGAAACCAAGCCAGCAGTCCCTAGTGAGATGTTCTCAGCTAGTGCCACCTTAATACATGACCACAGAGCTCAACCAGTTGCCTTGCCCCAAAATCCACCCTAATAGCAGTCCCATCTTTCCAAGACCATTACTAGAAGATACATCTAGAAACCCAAACTAAGATTACTAGTAAACAATAATGTCAAAGTAAACCTGCAAAGTCTTTTTTTAATTTATGTTTTGTATTTATTTTTGAGAGACAGAGAAAGCGTGAGCAGGGGAGAATCAAAGAGAGTGAGATACAGAATCTGAAGACAGACTCTGGGCTCTGAGCTAGCTGTCAGCACAGAGCCTGCCACGGGGCCCAAACCCATGAACCGTGAGATGATGACCTGAACCAAATTCAGATGCCCAACAGACTGAGCCACTAACTGAGCCCCGGGAACCTGCAAAGTCTTAAAGAGACCACTTACTCAAATGTACAGTTCAAACCCATATTGTTCAAAGGTCATTTGTACCTGGTCTGGACAAAGATGGAGTAGAAGCATTTCACTCTGTGAATCCTGACAAAAACAGATAGAAACCTGGCACATTATTTACAAAACAAACATTTGAAAGTTGAAAAGTATAGAGAAGACAGACCAGCTTGAGACCCTAGGACCTAAGGAACAGCATATTGAGTTCTCTTGATTTTCTTTTTAGCTTACATACCCCAGACTGGGCACTGGAGAAGCTATCCATCTTGAAATGCCAACAGGAGCACACAAAAATAGCCCTAAAGAAAATCTGCTTTCTAGTCAAAGATCAGGAGAGTGGTAACCAAGCAAGACATAAAATGTTTGCAAAGTAAATAATCTAAAGACTACTGAAAAACATAAAAGCAGATATGCCCCCAAGCTGGTCAGCTAAAATTGAATGGGGACCTCTACTGAGAACCATGCCCAGTGGGAATGATGCACTTCCACTCTTAGTCAAAAGCTGTCAGAAGAGACCTAATCGAGAGCCTGATGTCCCACTTCCCTGGAGCTGTAAGAAGACATATCAAAGAAAGCTGTGTGGGGAACCTGGACATGTACCCCTGCCTGGCAGTACTGACACAGGGCCCACTTTCTCCTACCAGCACAGTGGTTAGAGGAGGCCAGCTACAATAGAATATGTATATATTTTAAATATCCAGAGTCTCATAATACACTACCCCCAAATCTCCAGGACACATTTGAAAATCGTGGAAATGTAATTAACAAATGTTAACACCAAGATGACGTAAATGTTGGAATAATCTGAAAAAGAATTTAAAACTGCCATATTGCTTCAATGAGCAATAACAAACATACTTGAAACAAACAAAAAAAGGCTTACCAAAGAAATGGAAAATATTAAGAAAAAACAAAACATGAGATTTTAGAACTGAATCTCAGAGACCTGTGGAACTATAACCAAAGATAAAAATGTCTGTCATAGAGTCACAGAGGAAAGAAGAAAGATGACAGGTTAGAAAAATATTTGAAGAAAAAATGGCAGAACACCAAATAGGATAATTACAAATAAACAAAATAAAGAAATTCATGAAACTGAATGAACACTAAATAGGACAATTCCAAATGAATCCATGCTGAGATGAAGTCTAACCATAGTTCGTAAAGTGAAAGACAAAGGAAACATCTTTAAAGCAATGATTAAAACATCTTTCCTAAGGGGTGGAAATGTCTACATGCTAGGTTTCTCATCAGATGTCATGGAATCCAGAATGAAGGGGTACACAATTTTTAAGTGCTGAAATAAAATAGCTGTTAACCTCAAATCATATATCCAGCAAAGTTATCTTTCAAGGATTAAGAGGAAATAAAGACATTATCAGGTGCCATAAAACTAAGAGAATCTGTTACTAGCAGACATACTCTTAAAAAAAAAGGAAATATTATTATTGTATCCTATGTAAATGTTTAAGACAATTATAAACAAAAGAGATAAAGGGATTTAAAGAAAGGTGAGTTTTCTACACTTCACTCAAACTGGTAAAATACATTAAGTATATCTTTGGAGTAATAGACTCATTCTGTACTTAACTCTGCCAGTGGTTATGGGAATCCGATACATATACATATCAATTTCCTGATTTTGACACAGTATTATCAATGGATATAATCAATGGGAAAAACTGGGTGATGAGTGCATGTGATCTCTCTGTAAGATATCACAACTTCTATTGCTTTATAGTTACTGCGAAATAAAAAGTTTTTTAAAGGGTATTGGTTAGAGGCCTTAGGTCTAGATAAATTGCCTCTGCATTGGAAGCCAAGACTAAAACATGTTGAACATGTTAGAATGCTGCTAAGCTTTATGATAGTACTTTCCTAACTTCCTACCCAAAACTGTGGTGGTTGGAAGATAGTGGATAATTTTTTAACATGTAGGGGAGATGGGTGGCTCAGTGGTTCAAGCGTCAGACTTCTGCTCAGGTCATGATCTCATAGCTCTTAGGTTTGAGCCCTGCATGGGGATCTGTGCTGACAGCTCAGAGCCTGGAGCCTGCTTTGGATTCTGTGTCTCCTTCTCTCTCCCTGCTCTCCCCCTGCTCACACTCTATCTATCTCTCTCTCAAAAACTAAACAAACATTGAAAAATAAATAAAGAAAGAATTATCAAACATGTATAAAACAAAATAAACACCTGTCAATTCTAAGTTCCGAATATGGCCAAAATAATTCTTTACTTATATAGTGAAGCAAACAAAGAAATTTCCAGATAAAAGAACAAAATCCTTTGTAAACAATAATTTTGAAAAATTTAGATCACTTTGTTATAAAAATAAACACACCTATTTAGAAATTCTCCTCCTGTGGGGTGCCTGGGTGGCTCAGTAAGTTAAGTGTTCGGCTTCCGCTTAGGTCATGATCTCCCTGTTGGTGGGTCTGAGCCCTGCAATGGGTTCTGTGCTGACACCTAAAAGCCTGGAGCCTGCTTTAGATTTGGTATTTCTCTCTCTCTCTCTCTTCTCCTCCCCTACTCACACTCTGCTCTCTCTGTCTCAAAAATAAAACAATAAAAATAAAAAAGAAGAAATCCCACTCCTGTATATTTATGCAAAAGTAAGAAAAATATGTTCACAAAAAAGCATGTATATAAACGTCCATGGTAACTTTTCCATCATAGATAAAAGCAGTCTAAGAGTCTATCAATAGGAGAATAGTTATATACTGTGATAAGTGTATTAACTGGAATACTATGTGGCAGTAAAAAGGAATGGCCTGTTCAGCCACCTCAAGGATTGACGAGGCAGAGAGAAGAATAGGTGAATTAGAAGATATAGTTCTAGCAAAAGAGGAAGCTGAAAAAAAGAGAGAGAAATTAATCCAGGAGCAGGAAAGGAGAATTCCAGATCTGAGTGATACAATCAAA
>NC_043706.1:56608321-56645894 GCF_006229205.1 Suricata suricatta
ATGAACCACAGGAAAAAATATGGAAAACTTCCAAAAATGTGGAGGTTAAAAACCACCCTATTAAAGAATGATTGCGTTAACCAGGCAATTAGAGAAGAAATTAAAAAATATATGGAAACCAACGAAAACGAAAATACAAAAAGGAATGGCCTGTTGATACATAAAACAACATGATTGTGTTTCAAAAATTGAAAGCAATACTGCACAAAAGATATTTCATACAACTGGGAATAGTCTATTATTATATTTATTTAACAAACAAATCTAATAAGTGGTAGAAAATAACTTTAAAACAGTGGTCATCTCTGGGGCCTTTCAAATGTGAAAAGGCCAGGGTAACTTGACGCGATATCTGTACTGCTCTATGTACTCGTGGGGTTTTGTGTTACACAGGCATATATGTCTCATGATACAGAAACTAATTGAAATGATGTAATTTGCATGATAAAATAGTTTTATTAAATTAAAATGAGGTGTTGGAATTGGTATATAAAAATTTTTAACACGGGGGAATTGAAATGAGATTAAATGATAAAAATCTTAGAGATTGAGATATATTTTAAAGAATTCTTCATTTTCTTAAGATGTAGTTTTGTTATCCTCCAAAGCACAGCTTCTCCCCAGACTGTCTCCCCTGCTAATTCCATTAGATATTTTTCTTTTGTGTTCCAACTGCATCCTGAGGGTGTCTCTACCACGTACTTCCTCTTTAAATATCTGTCTCTATTACTTCATTACAAACTCCTCTAGGCCAGAAAACGTATAAAATCTGTCTTTATCCTTATTGCTAGTACCTGGCAAAGGATCTGCACATAACAACCAGTCAGTAAATGATCAGAAAAGCAATACACAATTACCAAGAATTAAGTAGAAAATTTTTTCCATCCTTTTTCAATTAATGTAAAGTAGTGAGTTCCTCAACACTGGCTTAAAGGAAGGGTCACAAATTTAAATATCCATCATTCTCAGTTAATATAAGTGGTTGAAATGGTATGAGCCAAATGATTTTTGAGTATGTAGTAAATTGGAAAGCTTGTGCCCCATTTAAAAGGAATTATCTGTTCCTCAATGCCTACTAAATTTTTATGATGTAGGAATATAAACTGATGATTTCAGAGATTCAGGGTATCATGAGAAGAAAATATTCAGCGTTTTCCTAATACCAGTTCCAACTTTACATATTGGCTAAATTATAACACTTTTTTAGATTCTGGTCTGAGAGACATCAGCTTGTGACCTCTACTATGGAATTACTTGTTCTCAAGTAAATAGTAGTTAGGAACAACTATGGTAGAAGACACACGTTCTTTGAATTTAGTAAGATAACCTAATTAGTATAAGTGACCAATTCAGGGACTGGATAGTGTCTAAAGGGAAATTTCATAATCAATATCTCATAACAAAGTATTCAAGCTTCTAGAAATAAAGAGTTGGCAGTTAAGGAACAACTCCCAGGAAGCTCTGAACCACCGCCATCCCACAACACACAACTTGCTCTTGAGGAATTCATCACTGCTTGGTCTTTCTGGGCAAATTTTTCCAAGTTGTCTGATGGGAGTTATTCTCTACAGGAAGGCATCTTTGATTTCATAGTTAATGACAGAAGGAAATAAGCAATTTATAACCAAAATAATTGGAACACATCTACTCCATAAAGGGAGATAAAACTAAATTCCACACATTATAAGTCTTATTTCTTTTTAGTTACTTTTTTCCACTAAGTATTAATTGATTCACTCTTATTTTTAATATTTAGTTCTCCTTATACCCTAGAATATCATGTTAATTCAACAATTTTGAATGCCAATTAACCTTTCATCTGACTTCTCAATTTAATAAAACCCCAAATATTGATAGGGAGAAAGTTTTGCCTACTTACATTATACTAGACTTATTTTAGTCTTAAAAAAAAAAGTTAAATGCCTATATTGTTAAGTACATTACACAATAAATCATTTGTAAAAAATATACTTTTGAAATTTGTTTGAAAGAACCCTTTAAGCAATGTTTGGATTATTAATATGAACAATATATTTCTTAGTCATGAATGCAAAATCATCTTATTGGAAAGCAAGCCAGTGATATAAGAACAAAAGTAATGATTGGCCATTGAAGAATTCTCTTACATTTAGGATAAATATTTTTTATATATAGTAAAAAGCAAAATGAGAAATGTGTGATAACATGATATGAATAAATCATGAAAACACACTAGTCATTGTTTAACATTTTTGCAAAAATAATATTCAATGTTAAATGAGTGATTTTCATGTACCAGGCACAATGCTAAATGCTTTTCATACATATTCTCAGTTAATACTGCTATGACTATCAGACAGTAAAAGCTCTTTAGTCTTTACTAGTCTAATTTTTCTACTAATTTGCATATCATTTCTGATAATTTGCTAGGAGATGATCAGCTGTTTTCTAGGGCACCAAATTTGCTATATAAATGTTTTTATTCTGTTTCTATGTGCTATATTCATATTCTAATGCTTGCCAACTTTACATTTTTTTTCTTAATCAGATTCCCAAGGGAGTTTTTTTATACAATAGCTCTTAAAAAAAAGGTTATGCAAATATTTATCCCTTCTCCTTGAAGGGTCCTATTTATCAATTCAAAATTTATTTTTATTAATTATATTTTAACCTTAATATCTCCAAATAAGTATAGAGATTTGCCTTCTCTGTGTTCTAAAGTGGTGACATCATGTAAAATTACAAAATTCACATGAGAACTACTTTTGTTGTGTTCCATACATGTTAGTATGGAGTATTCTATCTTTTGTTGTTTCTTCAATATTTGTAATTTTCTTAATGATTTCTTGTTATTCCTAAAATTTACCTAGCAATGTGTTCTGCAGTTTTCAAATTGTTGTCAAATTTTCCATAATAATATAGGCATGTATCTCTCAGGACAACCTTTTGGTAACTGTTTATATTAGAAAAAGTATGTTCAGGGCACTTGGGTGGCTCAGTTGGTTAAGTATCCGACTTCAGCTCAGGTCATGATCTAACAGCTCAGGAGTTCAAGACCCACCTTGGGTCTGTGCTGACAGGCAGAGCCAGGAGCCTGCTTTGGATTCTGTGTCTCTTTTTCTACCCACCCCCCATCAAAAATAAATAAACATTAAAAAAATTAAGAAAATAAGAAAAATATGTTCATCATTTGTCTCCACACTTTCCATATCTACTGTTGCAGGCTAAACTGTATCTTTTCAAAATCCATATTTTGAAGCCCTGTCAGTTGTGCCAGAATGTGACTATAAATGAGGCCATTAGGACAGACCCTAATCTAAGCTGACTGGAGTCCCTGTATGAAGAGGATATTAGGGCATACACCCTATGTGTATGGACTCTTGATTTCGGCTCAGGTCATGATCTCATGGTTTGTGACATTAAGCCCTGCATCAGGCTCTGCACTGATGGTGCAGAGTCTGCTTGAGATTCTTTTTCACTGCCTCAAAATAAAAACACTGTTTCTCAAAATAAAAACACAAGCATTTAAAAAAATATGTGAAAACTTTTTAACAGCTAGCTAAAACAATACAATAAACATATATTAGTGAAGCCATGAAAAGACATTAAATACAGCTGTGTCTTTTTAAAAAATTCATTAAGTATAATTATTGATTCATTTATTTTTAAAGGGTTAGATTTCCATGTATTAAAAAAGAAACTGCAATAAATATGTACAGAAGAAAGACTGATGAAAAGACAGCAAGAAAAAGGCCACCTCTCAGTCAAGGAGAGAGGCCTCAGATCCTGGAAACCAACCCTGTTGGGGCCTTGATTTTGGACTTCAAGCCTCCAGAACCATGAAAACATAAATCTCTGTTGTTTAAGTTATCCAGTCTAGGGTATTTTACTACAGCAGTCCAAATAAACTAATGTAACTAATAAAATCAACAGTTACTTATTTAGGTCCTCTTGAGTACTTTTACCTTTGCCTTAATAGTTCAACTAGAAAATAAGACATACAAATATTTTAATAGAAGCAAAAACATAGTATTAAGGAATATGAAAAATTTAGGGCTACCCATTAAAATATTAATAAATGTTTTACTATGATTTTAGATTTCATGTAACAGATACTTTGTTGCTTCTTTGGCAATCATTAACCAACAGTTATTTTAAAGGACTATAAAGTGTTACTCTATTTGACTATAAAGACATAAAGATTGTTTTTCATCATGTTAGTGTCACAGAATTCTTTGGAATGAAGTTTGAAGAACTGAAAATGAACTTTCTCTTTTCAAATTCGTGTACAGAAAATTTTATAAACATTCTGAGAGAAGTCTACCAGGTTATGTAAACATTTTGAAAAACACTTCCATACCTCAAGCAATAAATATAGCAAGATTTTAGGTGATTGTGTTAGTATAAGTAATTTATAATTTTTAAAAAGGGTTTTCTATTAATCTAGCATTTTAGATTATAAGATAAGATGTTAACAACAACAGGAAAAGCTCTTAAATAGTGAATAACATTAGAAGTTTCGGATTATATATTTCAGTGTAGTGATTAGTTGATATTTTTGTCAATATCATACCATGAAGAACTATAAAACAAATTTCATTTAATTCCTTTTTATGTTTATTGTAGTCTCTTTTTTATATACATTGAAATATAATTCTTAAAAATAAATGAATCGATACTTAATTAATTAATGAATTTGCTCAAAAGACACATCTGTATTTAATGTCTTTTCATGGCTTCACTAATATATGTTAATTGTATTATTTTGTTAGCTATTAAAATTTTTTCAGACACTTTTCAAAATGCTTATGTATTTATTTTGAGAAACAGTGAGTAAGGGAGGGGCAGTGAGAGAGAAAGAATCTCAAGCAGACTCTGCACCATCAACGCAGAGCTGGATGCAGGGCCTAATGTCACAAACCATGAGATCATGACCTGAGCCAAAATCAAGAGTCCGTTGCTCAACTAACTGGGCTACCCAGGCACCCCTTTTTATGCATTAAAAAATAAAAACTTTTCACCTAGTCTTTACCAACCAAAGAAATGTGATAAGCAAATATCTATACTAACTAGATATGTCAGAGAGGCTACTTTCCATCTACCTAAATCTTTGAGTATAACATTCAAGGGAAGAAATAAAAATGCAGTGAAAGCAAATTACTAGTACAAACTATTCGGTATTGACAATATATAGTTAGAAGTTAATACCTGAACTTTGATAAATTGGAAATATTATTCATTGTAACAATTATCACCATGTCTATCATTTTGCCTAATGGGGAAACATTTTGAGATTAGGACTTATTTGAGAAATTTCTCTACGCAACCAAATATGCCAAATATAAGACATGCAATAAGAGTACAATCAGTAGAATGTGAATAAGTCAAAAGAGAGTACTTGGGTATTTCATATTGCTTCAGCATTACATAAAGAGAAATATTCTTTTGGTAACCAATTGGATATGTTACTGTGCATCTACTAAGTAGTAAATCTCCCCAAGAATAAAATTATAATCAACTTTTTTAACACTTTTGTAAACAAGGAATAAAAGAATGATCAAAATAACTCTCATGGTAAGCAGAAATATAAGATGGCTCTCAAGATTTCCACCTCCAATTGTACATGCCATATATAGTCTCCTTCCATTAAGATCGAATATAACCTATAAATATGACAGGATGCCATATTATTAGTCTATATATATGGCAAGGTAGAAATAATTTTGAAGGTATAATTAAGGTCTCTAAGTCATCTGACTTTGAGTTAAAGAGATATTATCCTGAATAAACTTGACAATATCAAATGAGCTCTTATAAGAGATTTCTCTGTTGTTCTTCATGAAGTAAGTTACCACTCTATAAGAAAAGCCTTAAGAAAGGAGTCATGTGGTAAAGACCTAATGACAGTCTGTGATCCAGCAATTGCACTATTAGGTATTTATCCAAAGAATACAAAAATACTAAATCAAAGAATACATGGACCACAATGTTTATAGCAGCATTATCAGCAATAGACAAATTATGGAAAGAGCCCAAATATCTATAAACTGATGGATAGATAAAAAAGATGTGGTCATATATATGCAATGAAATACTACTCATCAATCAAAAATAATGAAATCTTGCCATTTGCAACCACATAGATAGAGCTAGAGAGTACTATGTTGAGTGAAATAAATAAATCAAGAAAGACAAATACATTCTGATTTCACTCATGTGAAATTTAAGAAACAAAACAAAGGAGGGACACCTGGGTGGCTCAGTTACTTAAGTGACTGAGTCCTGATTTCGGCTCAGGTCACAATCTCACAGTCCATGAGCTCAAGCCCCAAGTTGGGCTCTGCACTGACAACATGGAGCCTGCTTACAATTCTCCGACTCCCTCTCTCTCTGGCCCTCCTTGCTCTTTCAAAAATAAATAAATAAACATTAATAAAAAAGAAACAACAAAAAGGATCATAGGGAAAAGAAGGGAAAGAGATACAAATCAAGAAAGACACTCTTAGGGGCGCCTGGGTGGCTCAGTCAGTTAAGCATCCGACTTCCACTCAGGTCATGCTCTCACAGTCCGTGGGTTTGAGTGCCCAGTCAGGCTCTGTGCAGACAGCTCAGAGCCTGAAGCCTGCTTCAGATTCTGTGTGTGTGTGTGTGTGTGTTTCTCTGCCCTTCACCCTGCCCCCTGCTCACTTTCTCTCTCTGCCTCTCAAAATAAAATAATAAAGAAATTTAAAAAATTAAAAAATATATCTTTAAAAAAAAAAGAAAGACACTCTTAAATATAGAGAACAAGTTGGTTGCCAGAGGGGATGTGAATGGGGGGGATGGGTTACATAGGTGATGGGGATTAAGAAGTGCACTTGTGATGAGTACTAGGTGTTGCATGTAAGTGTTGAATCACTAAATTGTACACCTGAAACAGTACAGGTTATAGTATAGGTTAACGGGGATGTCAATAAAAACATTTTTAAAAAAGAGCTAAGAGTAGTTACTGACCAACAGCTAGCAAGATAATGAAGACCTTAGTCCCACAACTATAGGAAACTGAATTATTCCAACCAACAGTGAGCTTCGAAGAGCACTCTGAGCTTCAGACGAAATCCCCAGCTCACACTTAAGTGCAATTTTTGAGACCAGGAAGAGTGGATCATGCTAACTTGTGTCCAGACTCATGAATCACGGAAACTATGATATAGTAAGTTTGTGCTGTTTTAAGCTATTAACATGGTTGCAGTTTGTTACACAGGAAAAAAAACTAATATAACTTTCATGGTATATTATATACAACGTGTACTATATTGTGTTGGTTTGTTCAGTCACTTTCAATTTCAACTATTTGTAATCTTGGTTTTTTTGGGGTTTTTTTTTGCTTTCTTCATGAAAGCCTAATAATACTCTATAAATAGGGTTATTGGTTGGACCAGGCATATCCTACTAATATAATTTAGGCCTAACTTTACCTGGAAGTAACACTGCCAACTGACATAAATAATAAACAAATCACCTAACAAAAATCAAAGTACAAATCAGGTTAGCTCATGGTTTAAGGATCCAGTAGCATAACAATATCTTTGGGGTTAATTTTCTGTCTTTTCACTTTGCAGGTTTCCCCTCATATGTCACTAACCAGAAACAAAGCTCTTCAGTGTCACGTTTCTTTTTTCATTCAGTCAGTAGATATTTAGTAGTTGTCTGAAATATACTTGGAAATAAAGAAGCAAAATATAGTTACTTGTCTTTTGTCACCTTGGGGAACCTAAAGTGCAGGACAACAATTGAGTAGAGACAATATAAGCAAGACAAAATATTGAACAAGTAGATTAAGATCTAGCAGAGATGAATAATAATTTGACTTTGATGCATTAACACATATTAATACACATTACATGGAATGACAGTATGAACTTTTTTGGCTGCCAGAAACAAAATATAATGTAGCATCACTGCTTAAAAGCATATGTAATACTAGGATATATTAATAAAAATAAAGTGATAGTTTCAAGTGACTTTTGTGATCCAAATCTCACGCAGAATGAACATGGCATTTACTTACAAGTTTGCACATTATTGTGAAAGTCTAGATAGAATTCAGGGGATGGTAGTCAAAGTCTAGAAATAGTGTTACATGGCAAAAACTAAGAACTGTAAGAAGTTATATATGAAAAAGAGAAGATGTAAAGGAATTTGTATTTTCTCAAGTGGACAATCTTCCAGGAAAAACCACGAGTTACAAATCACAACAGATAATTGGTGGAGCACCTGGGTGGTTCAGTTGGTCAAGTACCCAACTCTTGATTTCAGTTTAGGTCTTTATCTCATGGTCCACAGATTTGAGACCCATGTTGGGCTCTGCACTAATGGCATGGAGACTGCTTGCAATTCTGACTCCCTCTCTCTCAGCCCCTCCTCTGTACTCTCTCTCCCTCTCAAAAATAAAAAGGGGTGCCTGGCTGGCTCAGTTGAATAAGCATCTGACTTTGGCTCAGGTCATGATCCCACAGTTCATGGGTTAGAGCTTCATGTCAGGCTCTGGGTCCTGGAGTCTGCTTTGGATTCTCTCTGCCTCTCCCCCACTTTCTCTTTCTGTCTCTCTCAAAAATAAACAAACATTAAAAAATGATAAATAAATAAATAAACTTAAAAAAGAAATATTTATGAAAATTCTGAATGGCCATTTCTTCAGGATATCAAAAAATTATTTCTTAAGGGGTGAAATTAGAGGACTACCACTCTACCTTTCCTTTAATTTATATATTCATATAATTCTGCAAACTTTCCTGAAAGGGGATAAAATTCCTTAGTGAAACTATCTGTACTGATCTACAGACAAAATTCATAAAATATCAGTCAAATAAAATTTACCTTGCTTTTTCATAAGTATAATTTCCTAACAGGCAGCATTAGACTGAAACGTAAAACAAAATAGGGGCACCTGGGTGGCTCAGTTGGTTGAGCTTTGGACTTCCACTCAGGTCATGATCTCATGGTTCATGTGTTTGGGCCCCATGCCGGGCTTTGAGCTAACAGCTGGAGCCTGCTTAGGATTCTCTGTCTCCCTCTCTCTCTGTCTCCCTCTGTCTCTTTCTTGCTCTCTCTCCCAAAAATAAAAACATTTTTTTTTAAAAAGCAAACAAAACAAAAATATAGTTATTATTTTTTAATATGGTTTATTGTCAAGTTGGTTTCCGTAAAATACCTAGTGCTCATCCCAACTATAGTTATTATTCTAAGGTCCTTTCTGATTATCTTATATCTTTGATGCCCAATTTCTTTTTTTTTTCTACATTAAGGTCTCTTCCATTGTCAACTATCAATATATGACAAAAACATGGAGCTACAAATAATTAGCAGTGTTACTTCACTGAACAATCACTGTTCAAGATTAATGACTTGATAAATGTAGAAGTGGAATATTTTTAAAAACTATTTTCAAACCACTTTCTATGCTTTCTAATTAGTTTATATATCCATATTTAGTAAAACTGTAAAGTTAAAAAATTTTTAACTTTAAAATGTAAAATGCTATTATTACTCCATATTTGTTGTTTTTCCCATGTTAGAGATAATTATAGGGATTATTCTTAAGTAATTCTAAAGCAAACCAATGGCATATCAGTCCTTTAGTAGAACTAATATTTGGTATAGCATCCCATAAATTGAGAGGTTAAAGACCTTGATTTAAGTAATATTCATATAAAATCAAATGTGTTTTTTGCTTTTGTTCTTTTTTATAACTGATTTATAAAATCTGTGGTGGGCACACTCTTAGGTGGTCTTTATGATCCCTGCCTCCTGGTGTTCACGCCCTTGTATAAACTCTTCATCTAGACTGTGAACAGGACCTATCACCGGCTCCTAATAAATAGAATATGACAATGATAAAAGGATACATGTTATTATATTTATATTATCATGTTATATAAGGTTGTAGCATTCATCTTGTTAAATGATTCTCTTGTCTGCTGGCTTTGAAGAAGTAAGCTACTATGTTGTGAACCACAAAATAGAAAGGGCCATGAACAAAGAGTTAAAGGTGGCCTGACAACAGCCAGCAAATAATTGATTCCTTCATTTCAGCAACCTGTATGGAAATGAATCCTGTCAACAACCTAAAGGAACTTGGAAGCAAATCTTCTTTGAATTGAGTTTCAAATGACCTCACAATCTTGGTCAGACATGTTGATTCCCATGAGACCCTTAACAGAGAACTCAGCTGAGCTGAGTCTGGGCTTCTTACCCACAAAATCCACAAGGTAATTAATATGTGTTGTTTTTAAACCACTAAATGAGAGGAAATATTGTAATACACCAATAGATAACAAATACAATGCCTATCTTCAAATATTATATGAGATTGTTTCCTAAGTATTTAGCTGAGCACTTATCTTTAATTCTATCTGTACTGGTAGGCAGAAAGATGATAAGCATTTTATCTTATTTTATTCTACAAAAAAATCCTTTTATTTAAAAAGTTACACTTAATGCTATCATGTTCTTGTCAACAATACTATTTTGATTTCTAATATCAGCCTTCTGTATTCACTTGATAAACACACACTGAAAATGACAAGGTTATTATCAGTGACATTTCTGTGTAAAATCCAATAAATAAATTAAAAGGCATATCACTGAAGACATCTATCTATCTATATCTATATCTGGAGATATCTATATTTATCTATCTATACCTATATCTATATATCTATATATATGTATCTGGAGATATGTATATCTATCTATAAATATATATCTATCCAGAGATATAGGTATATATCTGTATCTATCTAGGCCCTATTTAGATTATATATAATATAAAATAAACATATAGTTTAATATATATAATCTCCATGGATATAGATATATCTATATATACCTATCTACCTATCTAATATATATATATATATATATATATATATATATATATCTCCAGATATAGATAGATATCTATAGATATCTTAATATGTTTACCGGATTTTACATAGAAATGTCACTGATGAAAAAAATTTTGTCACTTTTCAGTGTGCATTTAACAAGTGAATACAGAAAACTGATACTAGAAATCAAAATTAATATATAATTTATATTTATTTATATTACATATTCATACAGAAACTCTTTCGTGTGTTACTGTCATGATCCATTGTACTCCCTGGCTCTTTAAAATATTGCTGTCATATAGATGGGACTGTTATGGTCTACTCCTCACTTCTCTAATGATCTTTATATAATTTAAAAATACACTATTACCACCTGATATTCCTTAGAGTATTTCCACTTATTGTGCAACTAGCTAAATAGTGATTGTCTAAAGTGGTCTCAATATTAACTGCATTTCGTGCCACTCAGCTAGTATCCATCATAGACTGCATTAAGATGCACCTATTCATTGTTTGTCTTGTTTCTGGTATACAAGCTCATGGGAAAAAAGAGTTTAAGTCTAGGTGTTTCTTTCAACCTCAGAGTGCCAATTCCTGGATAACACATCTAAATAAATATTTTCCTTGTATAATCACATGATTCAATAAATAATTCTTTTCAGGAATCCTAAAACACTATTTTTATTTAAAAAATAGAATAACTATTTAAATAAAAACGTTTTAAATGATAGATAAATGAAGGGAATAGGAAAAAAGGAATGTGCAGAGGAAAGAAAGATGAAAGGAATAAAGGAAGGAAAGGAAGGAAAGACAGAAGAAATGAGAAATGGTAAGAAGGGAAAAGAAAACTAAAAGAAAATGTGTCTTAATACTGTGAATTTATTTTTTACTGGATATCTACAATGACATTATATAGAGAACCCTTGTGTTCAATAATTTTAAAGATGATGTTGTAGTCTCTGCTATTAGATAATTATTAATATATCTCTTCTAAACTGTAATAGTTATATGAGCAAAAGAGGAGTGAGAAAAGTAGGGGGGATTTTTTTAACACAGGATAATCTTTGAATAGTCCCTTGACTAAGTACTATTTAATTACATGAATTAAGCATACCCACTGCTTGATAACTAGGGAGATTATTTTATCCAACTGAAATGTTAAAATTGGACAACAGAGTCTGAGATTTTCATTGTGGAATATAATTCTACTGATTAGTAAAATAGCAATTTTCAAGGTGATTTCTTCATTTAAATGACACAAACCACTCAACCAAAACTAAGAGTTCATAAGGAAGTAATTAGGTCACATTAGCCAAAAAGTAAAATATGATTTTGATATGTCATTTTTGGACAGGAAAGATGAAGGTGCCACAAGCAATTGACATATAGATTATAAGTCAAAATAAGTACACCTTCTAGTTTTTACATAGATAGTGCAGCAGTGATATGGTAGATTCCCTAAGTATATATATTGTTATACATAAGGAAATGGAATCAGGATTTTAAATTAATATTGCATCTTCAGAAATGTAGAACGTTACGATGTCTTTGTAGAGAAAAAGTAGTTTTATTTCAAGGTACATTCTATCAGTGTTTCTACTGACAGTTCAATATTACCTGTACTTTATCTAGATTAAGTCTTAACATAACTCTTTCATCAATGCTACTACCCTAACATATAGGTGAATGATTCTAATGGAATTGCTGAAAGAAGACAAAGAAAGGGCTGTCATGCCCACACCAACAGCTCTCCTGCCCAACATGTACAATTATTTCCTCTAAAGCTTTCAAATTTGACATTGAACAGGCGGTTGCACCAGATACAACCCTGAAGCAATTGCCATTACTGAGCATGCCAAATGGATTAGTAGAATTTTCTCCTGAATTATTTCTTTCCAACTGGGGAGTTTGGAGATTAAATGGGTCTTAGAAACATTTAGTGAAATTCATGGATTAATTTTTTGGCTAGTTTTGTAGGCACTGTCTTATGTGTCATTAACTCTATAAATGAGTATTTGGAAGTTAATTGATTTTCTTTCCTCATTAAAAAAATTACAAGAATTATTCATCAGATATTTTAGTGACAAGATTCAATGAAGACCATTTATTCAGTTATTAGTTCAAAAAAGAGTTATTACTCTACTATATGACAGGTATTGAATTATAGATAAAAATTAGGCAAGACAAAATCGTGTCTAGGAGCTTATCGAGTAGGAGAGAATAAAGGAAATAAATATATAAAATAAAATGTGATACCTCTTAAGTAAAGGTTGAACCTAATTCTGACTGGCAGGTTCAAGAAAAGTAATGATCCAAGTCCTAAATATCACTAGAAAGGCTACTGAGTAGACACGGCATTTGAGCAAAGAGATATTCAATGCAGTAAGACTTGATGACATTATATTGTGATAATTACAAACAGTTTGGTAGTGTTAAAGCTTTGGATGAATATGGACTATGATAAGAAATGACAGCAGAAAGTTTCAAGATCATGAAGATCCTTGTATGAAATGTCTAGGCATTTCTAGGAAATAAGAAGACATTTGAACATTTTTAGCAAGACAGTAATATGGAAAATTTGAATTTTAGAAAATTTCACTGATCTTCAGTACACAGATTTTAATTCTTTTAAGTTTTATCTTCTTTCCAAATTATAAAACTCACAGAGAAAATGGTGAGGGGAGGAAGAAGAGATTAAAGGTCATCAAGAAATGTAATTAGCAGTATTTGTTGCATAATTAAATTTGATTACAGAAGAGGAGAAAGAGTAAAAATAAAATGAATGAATGGATAACAATAAGAAGACTGTTCCAGAGACTAACCTCCCCTTGGGATTACATTGTTTTCCAAGACAATTAAATACTGAAAGATCAAAGAGCCCTTCTCATTCAATCCCTACTCATCATTATGAGGACTGGTTTAGTTGTCTAATATTTGTGTAATTTAACTATACCTTGTATTCTTATAATACTAAGCCTATACCTCAACTGTATAACTAAGGCTTATATTCTGTCATATACACTGACTCTCATTTTTTGGACTTCCTCTTTCTAGTTCTAGCCTTCTGCTGCTTTCACTTTCAAAATTTTTCACTGTGGTTTCTTTTTTTTTAATTAAAACATTTTTATGCTTAATTTTGAAGAGAGAGAGGGGGCGGGGAGGGAGAGAGACAGAGCCTGAGAAGGGGAGGGGCAGAGAGAAGCAGGCTCTAAGGTCTGAGCTGTGAGGACGGAGACAGATGTAAGGCTCAAACTCCTGAACAATGAGATCGTGACTTGAACCGAAGTGAAAGACTTAACCAACTGGGCCATCCAGATGTCTCTTTCATTCTGCTTTCTTAAAACTTTTTCCAAGTTGACAAACCTAACTGTATCATCATTGCTGAATATCTCTTCAGTTGAATTTTTATTCTAAGTATCAACCTCACAAATCTGTACAGAACTGAGTTTATTTACTTATTTTGAGAGAGTGAAAGAGTGTGGGGAAGGAGAAGAGAAGGAGAGAGAGAGAATGCCAAACGGGCTCCACACTGTCACACAGAGCCTGGTGCAGTGCTGGATCCCATGAACATGAGATCATGACCTGAGCCAAAATCAAGAGTCAGACACTTAGTCGACTTAGCCACCCAGAAGTTTTTGTTTTGCTTTTACTGTCTCTCTCTCTTTTTTTTTAATTTTTTAAGATTATTTATTTGAGAGAGAGAGAGAGAGAGAGATAGAGAGAGAGAGAGAGAGAGAGAGAGAGAGAGAGAGAGAGAGAGAGCTAGTGCAGTGTAGGGGCAGGGAAGGAAGTAGACAGAAAATCCAAAACAGGTTCCAGGCTGTCAGCACATTGTCCAACACATGGCTTGAAACCACGAACCATGAGATCATGAAGTGAGCCAATATCAAGAGTTGGACGCTCAACCAACTGAGCCACTCAAGTGCCCCTACTGCATCTTTCTAGTTCCACTGAACAATAATGTGCCAAATGATTTATCTCAAAAATCAGCTGTTAATAATAAATTTAAATACTAGAAAATTCTTCATCAGTCGTATTTTATAACATGAAAGAAATGTAGATCTTATGTTTTATTTTTATTTGAGAGAGAGAGAGAGAGAGAGAGAGAGAGAGAGAGAACATGCATGCCTATGCATGCTACAGAGAGCAGGGGGAGGGCATATGGAGAGGGAGAATCCCAAGCAGGTTTCACACCCAGCATGGAGTCTGATGTAGGGCTTGAACCCATGAATCATGAGATCATGACCTGAGTTGAAATCGAGAGTTGGATTCTCAACCCACTGAGCCACCCAGGTGCTCTAGATCTTATTAATTTTTAAATGTTTAATTATTTTTGAGAGAGAGAAAAAGGGAGAGAGAGAGCTTGAGCACAGAAAGAGGGGGACAGAGGATCTGTAGTGGGTTCTGCCCGATGCGGGGCTCAAACTCAAGGACTGTGAAATCACATCCAGAGCTGAAGTTAGACACTCAACCAAGGTGTCCCTTATGTTTTAACCAAGACTTTCAGTTTTCATGTAATGGCTCACTGATGTTTTTTGTCCATTGTAAAGAAAGACAAATTGATTTTGATGACAAAATTGTCAACATTTGTAAATAATGAAAAAAATACAATTGGCACAGAATCTTAATTCCATTCAAATATGCTTTATTTGATGGAAGAGAAAGATGATAGGGTTGTAAAACGTCTGGGAAATTATCCATAACTTGAGTCTCTCTAAAAGAGAGGTTTATAATTTGAAAAGAAAGTGTCTCAAATTTTCATTCCAATTAAAATGATGAGAATGCGTGTTTTACTGTAATTTCTATTTATATTTGTCATTTTATTTTGGCACAAAAGAAGTTCTATATAGATAAAAGAACACTTTATACTTTTATAAATTTGCACTATGGAATCATTTCTAATTCAGAGACAATAAACAATCATCCTATTCCAACAATTCAGTCTATAAAGCATTTGCGTGTGTGTGTGTGTGTGTGTGTGTGTGTGTGTGTGGTAAGAATACTTAACAATAGGTCTACCCTCTTAAAATTTTACTCACAAGTTCTGTTAACTACAGGCACAATGTTGCACAGAAGATCTCTAGAACTTATTGAATTTGAATAACTGAAACTTTATACCCATCGGACACAAATATCACCACTTTTCCCTTTCCCCAGCCCCTCATAACCATTATTCAGCTCTCTGATTCTATTTGGTGAATTTAGATATTTTGTATTAGTGGAATCATGAAGTACTTGTCTTTCTGTGACTGTCTTATTTCACTTAGTATAACATTTATTAGACAACTGTGGTTTAGAAATTTTAAAAAAAAGATCAACAGAGTTTGCTATGAATAATCATACACTAACAAATTTGATATTAAGATAAATGGATACTTTGTTGGAAATATGCAATCTACCAAGACTGAATAATAAAGAAACAGAATCTGACCAGACCAATACTAAGTACAGAGAAGTTTGAAGTTTTTGAAAAACTTCAAAATAAAGAAAAGTCCAAGATCTGATAACTTCACTGGTGAATTCTTTCACACATTTCAAGAATTAATGCCAGTTCTTCTCAAACTCAGCCAAAAAAGAGAAGACAAGAAAATCCTTCCAACCTTATTTTCTAAGGCTAGTTGTACCCTGATATTAAGGTCAGACAGACACTAAGAAAAAACAAAAACGTACAGACCTACATTCCTAACGAACATAGAGGCAAAAATGTACAATAAAACTAAATTAAACAGTACATTAAAAGATTCATCATGATCAAGTGTAATTTATCCCTGGGATACAAGGCTGGGTCAACACATACAAAACAATTAACTAATACTCCATATTAACAGAATCAAAATTGAAAAAAATCATATGCTTTTCTCAATAGATATAGAAAAAATATCTGACAAAATTCAGTGGACTGTCATGATAAAATCTTTCAAAAAAACTAGGTATAAAAGCAACTTACCTGCAAAGCATTCTGAATTTCAACCACCAATCTTACAAGCAACAAACTTTTAAATGCACCCCAAGGAGAGTTTTTATTACTATTGTTACTATTTGTTATTACTTTTCTTTGTATATTAGAATAACAAGGTATCACTTGGAAAAGTTCTGAGTTACTCTTATGTCCCTATTTTGGGATTTCTGTTTCATGTTGGGAATCCTCCTCACGTGCTACACAATTCTTTTCTTTCTCTTCAATTTAAGGGACTAAAAATCCAAGTGAAAGAACATGTGTGAGCAAAATGCATTAATTTATTGAGCTTTATTACAGGTAGAATATATAGCCAAACTGCTATTACAAAGAAGACTTCTACTATTGAAATCTGTAGGCCCTTTTTTTTGTGAACTTTTCCAGTTTTGTTTGTGTGTTTGCTTTTCAGATAAGGGTTATCTAATGACCAGGTTAGACACTGTAGACATGGACAGAAGAAAGCTCTAGGTATGTTAGACTATTCAGTGCCACCCATTTAGCTCCTTTGTGTATTCATTCAAGTTGCAGATGACTTTATCTTATAGATATAAAACCCTAAAGATTTTACAAACAACAATACAATAAAACTGTTAGAATAAACAGTTTCAGCAGTCTCAGAATATAAAACCAACATGTAAAAATTGTGTTTCTATATCTAACAACAAATACTGGGAAAGAAAATCAAGAAAACAATTCTATTTTCAATAGTATCAGAAAGAATGGATTACCCAGGAACAAACTTCACCAAGGAGTTAAAAGACCTGGATTCTAAAGAATCTAAAACACTGAAACCCATGAAGTCACACACAATGGAAAAGCATGTGTATTCATCTAGTGGAAGAGATGTCCATAACACCTAAGTGGTCTGATCCACAGATTCAATGTAATCCTCATCAAGACCCCAGGGGCATCTTGGGGGAAAAAATCCCAAAATTCATATGGAACCATAAAAGACCAAATAGCCAAAGCAATCTTGACAAGAAGAACAAAGCTGGTGGGGCATGCTTATTGATTTCAAAATAGACTGCAAAGCCATAGCAATAAAGAAAACACATTGATATGAAGGCATAAAGATAAACATATAGACAGAAGAGACAGAATACAAAGCTCAGAAATAAGTCTTTGTATATATGACTAGTTGATCTTTGACAGGGTACCAACAATACACCATGGAGAAAGAACATTCTCTTTGGCAAATGGTGCTAAGAAAATTATATCTACATATACAAAAGAATGAAATTGAATCCCTATCTTAATCCACACACAAAAATCAATTCAAAATGTATCAAAGACTTAAATATAAGACCTGAAACTATAACAAGTGTCAAAGAAAACACTGGGTGGAAACTTCTTGACATTGGTTTTGACAATGATTTCCTGGATTTGACCCAAAAGCATAGGCAACAAAACCAAAAACAGACCTAAGCAGGCCTACATCAAACTAAAAAGCTCTGCACAACAAAAGAAATAATCAATAGAGCGAAAAAAGCACCCTATGAATTAAAACAATTATTAGCAAATCACATGTAATTATTTCCTACATCTCAATAAAAATAAACAGGTAGATAGAAATACAGACCAATAGATAAAGTCATAAAGAACTTGAATAGACATTTCTCCAAAGAAACCACACAAGAAGCCATAAGGTATATGAAAGGTGTGCAACATTACACCTCATGAGAAAAATACAGACCAAAATAATAAGATCACCTCACAGTTGTTAGGCTGATTATCATTTAAAATTTAAAAAGGGGAGGGAGATAACAAGTGTTGGTGAGCTATTTGGAGAAACTGAAAACCTTATACAATGTGAGAATAAAGAACGCCCAGCCACCATGGAAAACAATATGGAGGTTCCTCAAAAAATTTAAAAAAAAGAGCTACCTCTTAATCCAGGTATCTCACTTCTGGGTATACACCCAAAAGACTTGAAATAAAAATCTCAAAGAGATATATGCACCCCTATGTTAATTTTCACATTATTAACAATAGCTAGGTAAGAAAACAACCCAAGTGTCCATCTACAGATGAATGGATAAGGAAAATGCTGTATATAAATATAGTGGAATATATACCTTATAAAGGAAGGTAATCCTATTATTTACAGTAACATGAATGAAGATATTATGCTAAGTGAAATAAGCCAGTCACAGGAGAAATACTGCATGATTTCCTTTGTATGAAGGATCTTAACTAGTTAAAATCATAGAAGTAGAGAATGGTTTGCAGGGGGTAGGAGGAGCGGGAAAGGTGGATTTGTTTCTTGAGGGATTTAAAGTAGTTATGCAAGATAAATAAGTTCTAGAAATCTCATGTACAACATACATATCTATCTATAGTATCTATAGTTAATAAGACAGTATGGTACACTTTTCATAAAGAGGATATATCTCATGCTAAGGGTTCTTACAAAAAAAAAGAATTCAACAAAATTTTGTTGGTAATAGATGTTTACAACCTTGGTTTGGTAATGGTATCATGTGTATATGCATATGTCCAAAAATATATTAAATTTGTGAAATGTTTAAATATCAGTTATACCTCACTAAAGCTTTAAAAAGGATATATTTCATTTTTAAAAAAGGCCACTCATAGTTTGGCTTAACTCCTGTGCCAACTTTCTTTTCTGAGTGGGGGAAGGGCATCCTTTGGACTGAACCAAGTCAGGTAGCCCTTGGAATTTAAATTTTTTTCCAGTACCCGTAAGCTTTAAGACTTTTCTGAGGTTTTCCATAGGAATCCAACCGCTTCTCATTAGCATCCACTTCTATAAGTCCTTAATTTTTACCTTTCTCAGCTCTGCTAAGTCATAACCCTCCATCTGATTCCTACTCACAGGTTTATGTCTTGATATTGTATATATCCTAGTTTTGCCAGAAATGGAATTGCATCTCTTTTCCTGATTGTTTTGTCTTTGAAAGAGAAAGGGATATAAATGTCTCTACCATCTTGAAATTTGAAATAATTAGAAATGACAGTTGGGAACAAAGGAGAAAGGGATATAAATGCCTTCACCTCATTATCTTGAAATAAACAATTAGAAATGAGAGTAAAAGACAGTCACAAGATTTAACTTCCAGTTGATTGATTGGATACAGGAAATGAGTGACAGTGAGAAGTCCAAAATGCCTCTCACCACTTTCAGTATTTCTGCTACAACTTCATTCTTTAGACTATCACAAAATTTTTATCATATTTGTTTCTCCACACATTCATAAATACTTAGTAGACTTATTTTTTAAAACATATAAAAATTAACTGAATTAACTGTGCATTGGTGAATATAAAATTTGGAGAGCTAGGTTCAAGTTTCAAGTTTCTTTTTTCTTTTTTTAAGTTTGTGCATTTGTTTGTTTAGAACACATGAGCAGAGGGGCAGAGAGAATGACAGAGAAAGAGAGAATCTCAAGTAGCTTCCTCAGTGCCTGCACAGAGCCCGATGTAGGACATGAACCCACAACATGAGATCATGACCTAAGCCAAAATTAAGAGGTAGACTCTTAACCAACTGAGCCACCCAGGTGCCCCTCAAGTTTCTTATTATCTGGTCACATACCTTCAGTTCATCACTTGTTTCCTCTTTATCTCAGTTCCAGTTCTAAAATTTCAACTGTTCCAAATACTTTATATATTTTTTAATTCCTTGTAACACTATGTTGTAATTGCTATTTTTCCTTACTTTTTACATAAGAATCTGAGACATAGTTTTCCCAAGTGATAAGGCTATATAACTGCAGATGACTGAACCAATACCCTTCTAAGTCTCAAGTCAGGAATACTACTTTTTAAAATTTTGACTACCTGGCAGTGTTGACCATTACCATGTTGGATTCTGTGACCCTAATTCATGACCAATGCTTCTCAATATCTATGTAGATGTCTCTGATATTTACCCTTCAATGTCAATGTTTTCAAGGCTTTTTTATTCAGTCTTCTGTTCTTATATTAAATATAACATTTGCATGAATGACTTATTCTCTTTTACTGCAACTGTCTCATGTATATCTGTATGTTTCAAATAAAAAAATCTACCCCAGAATTCTGATATGCTCAAGATTTTATATTCAAATTCCATCTCTCTGTAAATATTCCGAGAAATTCTGAACATGTCTTTATAACTATATTTATCATATTCTCCCTCCCAACCCTCTCTTCTCCCCTCAAAAAAAGAACAAACAACTCTACTACTCCCCTTCATGGTTCTCTATTTTCTAACTGCCAACATCTGAAATATCACAAATTCTGGTCATAGTCACTACAGTTACATACTATTTTGCTTCTCTGCCTCCTACCTCTTCTGATCAAATTTCTACCTTGAGTGAATTTTATAACCTGTAAACCTTATTAAAATCTTTTAATGCCTTAAAAAATCCTTTAATGTCTTGGTATAAATTTTAGTGTATATTTTATATTATTTACATTATCAAATAAACCTTACATTTTCTATTGCTTAATTTTCTGATTGCCACCTATATTACCCCCAACACATTTGTTAATATTAGCCTCAAGACATTATTTTAGGTCCTGAATATATTCTGAACTTCCATTTTCCTGTGCCACATATTAAGTTTTCCTACTCTGTGGTTTTACTATTATTCATCTTTTATAATTCAATTCAATTCAATTCAATGGTCTTCCACCTCAGAGATTCACCATGAATCCCCTCTCTACTTTCGTAAACTCTGTTTTGGTGTTTCAGAGCATAGTGTGGGCCTTCCTCTCATAGCATGACCCTCACTATATTTATTGTAAGATTATTTGTTTTTTCCTCCTATTTCTTTTCTTTCTTGTAACCTTCAATTTTTATTTACAGATTTTTATATTAATTTTTTTCTTAGTATGCAGTAAAATATTCAGTAAGAAATTTTTCAGTGCTGCATTAAGTTTCTGAAAGAGTTATTATGACACTGATAAAATGCCAGGCAAAACTTATTATAACCATATGCATTTACAAAACATTAACATATAACTGATAAATTCAGTATGATCACAAGATATAAAATCAATATGCAGAAATTAATTACTGCATTTCTATCATTAATAATGAAGGAGCAATTAAGAAAACAATTCCATTTACAAAATAATAACATACCTGGGAATAAACTTAACCAAGGAGGTGAAAGACCTGTACTCTGAAAACTATAAAACACTGATGAAAGGTTGAAGATGGAAAAAATAAATGGAGAGATACTCCATTCTCATGAACTGGGAGAACAAATTCTGTTCAAATACCCATACTACTCAAAGCAATCTACAAATTTAATGCAATCTCTATCAAAATACCAACAGCATTTTTCACAAAACTAGGACAAACAATACTAAAAATTGTTTGGGGGTGGTTGGGTGGCTCAGTCGGTTAAGCATCCAACTATGGCTCAGGTCATAATCTCACAGTCTGTGGGTTTGAGCCCCAAGTCAGGCTCTTTGCTAACAGCTCAGAGCCTGGAGCCTGCTTTGGATTCTTTGTCTCCCTCTCTCTCTGCCCCTCCCCTGCTGGCTCATGCACGTGCTCTCTCTCTTCCCTCCTACCCTCCCTCTCTCTCTCTCAAATAAAGACATACGAAATTTTAAAAAATAATAAAAATAAATAAAATTTGTATGGAACCGCAACAGACCCGAAGTACACTAAGCAATCTTGAAAAAGCAAAACAAGGCCGGAAATATCACAATTCCAGACTTCAAGTTATATTACAAAGTGGTAGTAATTAAAATAGAATGGTAGTGGCACCAATATAGACACCTAGATAAATGGAATGGAACCCAGAAATAAACCATCAAATCTATGGTCAATTAATCTTTAATAAAGGAGAAAGAATATATAATGGGAAAAAGTCTCTTCAACAAATGGTGCTGGAAAAACTGGGCAGCTGCATGAAAATAATTAAACTGGATCACTTTCTTTTACCAGACACAAAAATAAACTCTAAATGGGGTGCCTGGGTTCCTCAGTCAGTAAGCCTCCCGCTCTTGGTTTTGGCTCAGGTCACAATCTCACAGTTTTGTGAGGACTTTGAGCATCACATCAGGCTCTGTGCTAATGGCCATTAGCTTAGGATTCTTTCTCTCAGCCTCTCTCTCTGCCCCTTCTCCACTTTTACTACCTATGTCTCTCTCAAAATAAATAAAGAAACTTAAAAAAAATAATTAAAAATGAATTAAAGACCTAAATTGATACCTAAAAACATAAAAATCCTAAGAGAGAACACAGGCAGTAATTTCTCTGACATGGCTGTAACAATACTTTTATAGACATGTCTCTTGAAGCAAAGGAAACATTAACAAAAATAAACTCTTGGGATTACATAAAAATAAATAGCTTCTGTTCAGCAAAAGAAACAAAAAAAACTAAAAGACAATGAATGAGAGAAAATATTTGCAAATGACATATACAATAAAGGGTTAGTACCCAAAATATATAATAAGGTAGATGACTCTATATCCAAAAAATAAATAATCCAATGAAAATATAGGCAAAAGGCATGAATAGACATTTATCCAAAAAAGACATACTGATAGCCAATGGACATGTGTAAATATAATCAATATCATGCATCCTCAGAGAAATGAAAATCAAAACAATAAGGAGATATCACCTCATACCTGTCCGAATAGCTAAAATCAAAAACACAAGAAAAAGTGTTGGTAAGGATGTGGGAAGAAAGGGTCACTCAGGCACTGATGGTAGGAGTGCAAACTGGTACAGACACTGTGAAAAACAGTATGCAGTTTATTCAAAAACTTAAAAATAGAACTGCTGCATGATTTGGCAATCACACTCCTGGGTATTTCCCTAAATAATACAAAAACATATGGGGTGCCTGGGTGGCTCAGTTGATTGAGCATCCAACTCTTGATTTCATCTTAGTCATGGTCCCAGGGTTGTGGGCTTGAGCCTGTGTTGGGCTCTGCACTGAGAGTAAAGCCTACTTAAAATTCCCTCTCTCCTTCCGCCCCTTTCCTGCTCATGTGTTCTCATTAAAAACAAACAAAAATCAACAATTTGAAGGGATAGATGCACCCTTATGTTCACTGCAGCACAATGTACAATAGCCAAATTATAGAAACAGCCCAACTTTCACTGGCAAATGAATGGGTATAGAAGATATGGTATACATATACAATGGAATATTATTTGAACATTAAAAAGAATGAAATCTTGCCATTTGCAATAATATGGACATTTAGATCATATAACACTAAGTAAAATAAGCCAGTCAAAGACCAATACTGGAAGATTTCACTCATATTTGTAACTTAAGGGGAACAAAAAAGAAAGGAAAAAAAGTTTGGGCAAACAAACAAACAAAAAAACGCCAAACTCTTAACTACCTTTTGGTAGTTTTTATGTTTCTAGAAATTTGTGCATTTCTTCCAGATGGCATACAAGTGCTCCTAATATTCTCTTATTGTTTGTATTTCTGCTGTGTTGGTTGTGGTCTCTCCTCCTTCATTTTTTATTTATTTATATCCTTTCCTTTTTCTTTTTAATCAAATCGACTGGGTTTATCAAGTTTCTTATTTCTTTCAAAGAACCAGCTCCTGGTTTCATTGATCTGTTCTTTTTTTGGTTGTTTTGTTTTTAGTAGCACTGATTTTCTCTCTAATCTATATTATTTCCTGTCTTCTGCTGGTTTGGGGTTTTATTTGCTGTTCTTTTTCCAGCCCTTTAACGTCTATGGTTATGTAATGTATCTAAGTAAGACCTTTCTTCCTTCTTAAGGAAGGCCTAGAATGCTATATACTTCCCTCTTAGGACTGCCTTTGCTGCATCCCAGAATTTCTGGGCTGTCATGTTATAATTTTCTCGGCTCCATGTACTTTTTAATTACTTCTTTAACTTCCTGGTTAACCCATTAATTCTTTAATATAATGTTCTTTAATTTCCCAAGTATTCATTGTCTTTTCAAATTTTTCTTTTGGTTGATTTTGAGTTTCATAGCATTGTGGTCTGAAAATATGATCTCAATATTTTTATACTTGGTGAGGGCTGATTTGGGACCCAGTATCAGATCTATTCTGGAGCATGTTCCATGTGCACTCAAGAAGAGTGCATATTCTGCTGCTTTAAAATGAAATATTCTTAATATATGTTAAGTCCATCTGGTCATTCAAAGCCATTATTTCCTTGTTGATTTTCTGCTTAGATAATCTGTCCATTGCTGTAGGTGAGGTATTGAAGTCCCCTACTATTATGGTATTAATTTTTTTATTTTTTAGTGTTTATTTTTGAGACAGAGAGAGTATGTGTGAGCGAGTGAGGGGCAGAGGCAGAAAGAGAAGGAGAAACAAAATCCAAAGCAGACTCCAGGCTCTGAGCTCTCATCAAAGCACCCGATGTGAGGCTCAAACTCAGGAGCCTTGAGATCACGACTTGAGCTGAAGTCGGACACCCAACTGACTGAGCCATGCAGGCACACTATTATGGTATTATTAAAAATGAGTTTCTGTATGTTTGTGATTAGTTCATATATTTGGATTTCACCGCTATGAGGGCATAAATGCTTATAATTGTTAGATCTTCTTGGTGATAGACACCCTTAATTATGATATAATGCCCTTCTTTATCTCTTGTTACAATCTTTATTTTAAGGTCTAAATTGTCTGATATAAGTATGGCTAATTCGGCTTTTTTTGTGTGTGAGTATTAGCATGATAGATGGTTCTCCATCCCCTTACTTTCAATATGAAGATGTCTTTAGGTTTAAAATGGGTCTCTTGTACACAGTGTATACACAGCATATAGAAATATTTTGTTTTATTATCCATTCTGATATCCTATGTCTTTTGGTTGGAACAAACGTTCCAATCAGACGACTGACATTTAGAATGGGTAATGAAAGATATGAATTTATTGCCATTGTGTTGCCTATAGAGTTGGAGTTTCTGGTGGTGTTCTCTGTCCTTTCTATTCTTTGTTGCTTTTGGTCTTTTTGTTTTGTTTGATCCTTTCTCCCCTCAGAGAGTCCCCCTTATAATTTCTTGCAGGGCTGGGTTAGTGGTCACAAGCTCCTTTAGTTTTCTGGGAAACTCTTTATTTTTCCTTCTATTTTGAATGAGAGCCTTCCTGGATAAAGAATTCTTGGCTGCATATTTTTCCAAGTCAGCACATTGAATCTTGCCCCTCCTGTCTGGCCTGTCAAGTTTCTGTGGATAGGTCTACTGTAAAACTGATATGTCTTCCCTTATAGGTTGAGGATGTTTTTTTCCCCTTGTTGGTTTCATAATTATTTCTTTGTCTGTGTATTTTGTGCATTTGACTACAATATGTGTTGTTAATCTTATTGATAAGAATGTGCTAATTGCCTACTCCACTTACAGCGATGGATAAATCAAATAAACAAAATTACTAAAGTAACAATGGACTTGAATGACACATTGGACCAGAAGGATTTGACAGATATATTTAGAACTCTACATCCTGAGGCTACAGAATTTACTTTCTTCTCGAGTGAACGTGTTACATTCTCCAAGATAAATCATACTGGGTCATACAGCAGCTATCAATAAATATAAAAGAACTGAGATCACACCATGCACAGTTTCAGATCACAATGCTATGAAACTTAAAATCAATAACACGGAAAATTTGGAAAACCTCCAAAAACATGGAGGTTAAAGGACACCCTACTAAAGAATGAATGGGTCAATCTGGCAAATAGAGAAGAAATTAAAAAAAATATCAAAACAAATGAAAGTGAATATACAATAATCCAAAGTTTTTGGGGTACAGCAAGGACAGTCCTAAGAAGAAAATACATTGCAATCCAGGCCTATTTCAAGAAACTAGAAAAAACGCAAATACAAAATGTAATAGCGCAACTAAGGGAAGTAAAAGGAGAACAGCAAGAACACCCCAACTACAGTGGAAGAAAAGAAATAATAAAGATCAGGGCAGAAAAAAAAAACAATGTAGAATCCCCCCTCCCTCAAAAAAATAGTTGAACAGATCAAGGAAACCAAGAGTTGTGTTTTTGAGAATATAAACAAAATTGATAAACCCCTAACCAGGCTTCTCAGAAAGAAAAGAGAGAGCACTCAAATAAACAAAATCACAAATAAAAATGGATCTATTAAAAGCAGTCCCTCAGAAATACAAGCAATCAGCGGGGAATACTATGAAAAATTATATGCCAACAAACTGGACAACCTAGAAGAAGTGGAAAAATTCCTAAACACAGAGATAGAAAATAAGAAAAGACCTATAACTAGTGAAGAAATTAAATCAATTATCAAAACTCTCTGAACAAAGAAGAGCTCTGGGCCAGATGGCTTCCCTGGGGAATTCTACCAGACATTTAAATCAGAGTTAATACCCATTCTTCTCAAGATACTCCAAAAAATAGAAATGGAAGAAAAACTTCCAGACTCATTCTACAAAGCCAGCATCACTTTGATTCCCAAACCAGACAGAGACACAGCAAAAAAGAGAGCTATGGGCCAATATCCCTGATGAATATGGATGCAAAAGCCCTCAACAAGATAATAGCAAATCGAATTCAATAGCATATAAGAAGAATTATCCACCATGATCAAGTGGAATTCATTCCTGGGTTCCAGGGCTGGTTCAATATTTGCAAATCCATCAATGTGATACATCACATTAACAAAAAAAAGATAAAAAACATATGATACTGTTGATAGATGCAGAAAAAGCATTTGACAAAATATAGCATTGTTTCTTAATAAAAACCCTCGAGAAAGGTGGGATAAAAGGAACTTACTTAAACATCATAAAAGTCACTTATGAAAAGCCCATAGCTAATATCACCCTCAATGGGGAAAATCTGAGAGCTTTCCCCCTGGGATCAAAGGACACAACAAAGATGTCCACTCCCACCGTTGTTGTTTAACATAGTGCTGGAAGTCCTAGCATCAGCAGTCACACAAGAGGAAATAAAAAGCATCAGAATTGGCAATGATGAAGTCAAATGACTCACTTTCTGCAGATGACACAATACTCTACATGGAAAACCTGACAGACTCCACCAGAAGTCTACTAGAACTGATCCATGAATTCAGCAAAGTCATAGGGTACAAAATCAATGTACAGAAATTGCTTGTATTTTTATACACTAATAATGAAGCAAAAGAAAGAGAAATTTAAAAAAAACCTGGTCCCATGCACAATTGCACCAAAATCCATAAAATACCTAGTAATAAACCTACCCAAAGAAACAAAAGATCTGTATGATGAGAACCATAGAAAACTATGAAGAAAACTGAAGAAGACACCAAGAAATGGAAAAACATATTCCATACTCATGGATCGGAAGAATAAATATTGTTAAAATGTCAATACTACCCAAAGCAATCTACACATTCAATGCAATACTAATCAAAATTACTTCTGCATTCTTCTCAAGGCTAGAATAAATAATCCTAAAATTGGTATGGAAACCACAAAGGACTCCAAATAGACAAAGTAATATTGGAGAAGAAAACCAAAATGGGAAGCATCACAATCCCATACTTTAGCTTCTGTTATAAAGCTATAATCATCAAGACAGTATGGTACTGGCACAAAAGCAGACACATAGACCAATGGAATAGAATAGAGAACCCATCATTGGACCCACAAACGTACGGCCAATTAATTTTTGACAAAGGAGGAAAGAGTATCCAAAGGAAAAAAGACAACCTCTTTAACAGATAGTGCTGGAGATCTGGACAGCAACATGCAGAAGAATGGAGTTAGACCAATTTCTTACACCATACACAAAAATAAACCCAAAATGAATAAAGGATCTGAATGTGAGATAGAAAACCATCAAAATCCTAGAGGAGAAAGCAGGAACCAACCTCCTCGACCTCAGCCACAGCAATTTCTTACTCGACACATCACCAAAGGCAAGGGAATCAAGAGGAAAAATGAAGTATTGGGATCTCGTCAAGATAAAAAGTTTCTGCACAGCAAAGGAAACAGTCAATAAAGTTATAGGCAACCAACAGAATGGGAAAAAATAGTTGCAAATGACATATTAGATAAAGGGCAAGTATCCAAAATCTATAAGGAACTTGGCAAACTCTACACTCAAGAAACAAACAATCCAGTGAAGAAATGGGCAGAAGACATGAAAAGACACTCTCCAAAGAAGACATCCAGATGACCAACAGACACATAAAAGGATGCTCAAGATCACTTATCATCAGGGAAATACAAATCAAAACCATACTGAGATATCACCTCACACTAGTCAGAGTGGCTAAAATGAACAAATCAGGAGACTCTAGATGCGGGCAAGAATGTGGAGAAATGGGCACCCTCCTACACTGTTGGTGGGAATCTAAACTGGTACAGCCATTTTGTAAAACAGTGTGGAGGTTTCTCAAAAAATTAGCAGTAGAACTCCCCTATGATCCAGCAATAGTACTGCTAGGAATTTGCCCAAGGGATATAGGAATTCTGATGTACATAACAACACTTTGAACAATCGCCAAATCATAAAAGCAGCCTAAATATCCATCAACTGACAAATGGATCAAGAAGATGTGGTTTATATATACAATGGAATACTACATGGCAATGAGAAAGAATGAAATCTGGTCATTTGTAGATATATTTCCAATTTTAGTATTATAAAACTGGAAAATTTTTATGTTTTGCACATGGGTGCATAGAACCCAAAGGTATTATTCTAAGTTGAAATATGTAAGGCAGAGAAGGACAGATACCATATGTTTTTACTGATATGTGGAACAGGAGATACTTAACAGAGGACTATGGGGGTGGGGAAGGGAAAAAATAGTTAAGGAGAGGGAGGGAGGCAAACCATAAGAGACTCTTAAATACTAAGAAAAAACTAAGGGTTGTTGGAGGTGGGGGAGAGAAGAAAGGAGGTGACGGGTATGGAGGACGGCACTTGTTGGGATGAGCACTGGGTTTTAAATGGAAACCAACTTGACAATAAACTATTAAAAAATGAGTGTTAAACAAAAATAAAAAATAAATAAAAATGCTCCCATTCAACATAATGTATTTTAACTACAAAAAGGAATTAAAACAAGCTGAACTGCCACTTTTTTCCCCATAAGGCTAAAGATTCCAGGATGAAATTAAACACAGAATTAAAATTACATGTTTCCCATGTGCAAAACATAAAAATTTTCCAGTTTTATAATACTAAAATTGGAAATATATCTGCCACCCTTAAAGAAGGAAGTCCTGGGCAGGATTACATTGGGGTGAAGAGAGTGGAGAAAGCATGTCTTCACTGCCTTAGAGGAACTGCTAGCATAGTTTAGTTATTCTCCTTAGTTGGGTACAGCAAGGATTGGCAAATCATGCCACATGGACCAAAGCCTGTCTGCTACCTATTTCAGCACTATCCATGAGTTAAGAGTTATTTTTAGGTCTTCAAATGAAAAAAAATAGAATATCATTTCCTATACATAAAAATTACATATAATGTCATTATCATTGCAATTTTATTCTTAGGAATATATCCAAGAAAAATAAGACCTGTGTCTATACAAAAATTTGTACATGAATGTCCATGACTAAATGTCCATCAATTAATAAATGTGTAAACAAATGTGGTATATCCATAGAATGAAATATTATTAAGAATTGAAAAAAAAGAATTGCTGAGAAAGCTACAACATGAACGAATCTTGAAAATATTATGGTAAGTTAAAAATGCCAGACATAAAAGACTATATATTATATAGTTTCTATAAGAAACATTAGAATAGGCAAATCTGTAGGGACAGAAAGTAGATCACTGGTTGCCAGAGGTTTAGGGGAAGAAAAATTGGGAGTTAAGGAAATGTTGTGGAATTAAATAGTAGTGAATGTTCCATGAATTGTAGAATTTACTATGAACAACTATACTGTACACTTTATAAGAGTGGATGTTAAATGTTCAAGAGACTATGAATGGATGATATAGATACACCAAGTAAATCGTAGGCATATAGATACACAGAAAAAAATACATACAAGGATAGATAGATATTTTTAACCTTATTTCTGGTTTATAAAACACTTTTGAACAGATTTGAGGTTGTTTATTCTTTTGGGGAAATTTTTGTTCATTATCTCACCAAATACTGCTTATACACCTTTTTAAAAAATTGTATGTATGTATGTATGTATGTAATTTTTACCACCGTTCCTTTTTGGGATTCCAAATACCTGCATGTGATGCTTTATTTTAATCTTTATATGTCCCACACTGTCTTACATATTTCTCAACTATTCAGCTCTTTGAGTTTCATCATGTATAATTTATTATAAATCATCATACTTATATCTTTAGCTGATTTCATTTGATGTTATATCTTATTTTTATTTCACTTTTCTTTTTTAATTTTGGAACCCTCACTTGATTTTCTTATAGCTTCTTAATCTTGTTGTTATTTCTGTGAACACAGAAAGTACACTTATTTAAAAGTCCCATTCCAATATTTAGAGCCTCTGGGGATGACCACTATCCTTTATTTTGTTTTTGTTCTAAAACAAGTTGTCTTTTCTTCTCATGTCTATGATTATTTATGAATGTGTTATCAACATTGTATTTTTAAAATTGTTTGTGGAAATTATATTAGGCTAAAGATAAAGTTGAATTTCCTCATATTTCAAGATTGCTCTTGGAAGGCCAGTAAATTCAGTAGCAGTCCAGTATCACAATATTCTAATTTCAAGAATTGGTTTGAAGTTGGCCTGTAACCATACAAAGGTTTATCTGTTTGTTACTCTTCCTTTTAACTTCTAGTCTCTCTGTATTTCAGCCCATTTAAAGATGAAATTTTACTATGCAGTTTCCTTTATTTAGTACCAGACACCAACTTTTTCCCGGTCCCTTAAGGCTGTTGTAACTACTGCTCAGTCTCTTAACCTCATAGGCAACTTTCTTCAAAATTGACAAATGCTCCAAGTGAATGCCATGGTATGTTACATGGATATCGGGTTTTTTCAATACTTTGGTTTGGTGAAAATTAATGCCATTTTATGGCTCCTATATTTTTAAACACGTTTTACAAATGTTCAAGCTTTTTGAGTTATCATAAGTGAGAACGCTGATTTACAAGTAATCTTTTGTTCTGGAAAGTGAATTTCTCTTATCATAAACTAATCCAACCTTAGTTTCACCAAATAGGATCACGCTACCTACTGCAGCTTGCTTTTACTGTATTAACAGCCTATCACTTTGAGTCAATAGTTTTAAATATCTGCAGAGTACCCTATGATGTGATTGGCCTACTGCTTATTCAGCCATTTCCTTCTTGGTAGATATTTCAGTGCCCTTTTCCTCTTTACATTGATTTCTGAGAGAATCCCTGAACGTACATTTATGCAATAGTATGCTTTAATCATTGTAATATTGACTTTAAAAAGAAAAAGCTTTTCAGGTAGTTATGTATAATTTTTGTATTATTTTCTATAATGAATCTGTTTTTACTTAAAGAAGAAAGGAATTTTATTATTTTTGACTAATCAGTTACCTTATTCTTCATGAAATGAGATGGGAACCTGTCAGGAGCTGACCAACTACAATATATCTACACTACAGAGAGAATTTGATGTCTCTATGAAACATACCTAAGATCTACATTGTACATGATCATAAGCAAATCTGATGATAGTTTAGTTAATGGCAATGGTAAATGTTCTATATGAATATTTAACTACTATTCCTAAAGAGAGTAAAAACACAAATACAAATGTATAGTTTACAATATTCTATTTCAGATGTTTAAATTTTAATAGAACATATAACAAAAATCAGAAAATACAATATAAACATTTTTTTTGAGTATTCTCTTTTCTAGACAGAGTTAAGTAAATCACCCACCACAAGACGTGTCTTTTAATTATGGCTATTTCTTCCCAATATTAAAACAATTTTGGGGGTGGTGGTGCCTAGATGGCTCAATCAGCTAAGTATCTGACTTCAGCTCAGGTCATGATCTTACAGCTCGTGAGTTCGAGCCCTGCATTGGGCTCTATGCTGACAGCTAGGAGCCTGGAGCCTGCTTCAGATTCTGCATGTGTGTCTATCTGTCCCTCTCCTGATCATGCTCGCTCTCTCTCTCTCAAAAGTAAACATTCAAAAAGTAAAATAAAAACAAAACATTTTTTGTGTGTTAAATACAAAAACAACAAAACCTGGAACATAAGAAGTCATGCTTTTTTTTTTTTTTTTTAAGGCCAATATGACTTTGGAAAGAAAAAAGCCCATTAGTACTAACTTCCACTTACCTACCATATCTAAAGTAATGCCAAAGTATTTCACACACTGTAATGATTCTCACATTTAGAGTACATTTTCTTCTGTCTTCGTGATTATTATTACACATTTAAGAATACCTCACTGCATAGCTGGAGCAACATGCTTTGATACTGTGCAGATTGAGGAGAAATTAAGTGGCACATATTAAACCCTAGCTCTGAAAAGAAAAAAAAAACCAGTACGGATACAATGTGTGTTGCCTTGAATTGTATGCAATAAAATAGAAAAGAAAAAGCAAGCACAATTTAGTGTAATATTCTAAAAATGAGAAACTTCCTTTTACTTGTAGGAACTAATTTTGTAACAAGTCCTCGATAGTACTAGAAAATAATTATAGGGACATTTTCCCAATATGTGTGACTCAGTTTAGAGAACAGTTAAATGAGTTAATTACCAAAGAACTTCATTGCAAAGAGGTTAGATTTGTATAAACTTCAGAACACACACACACACACACACACACACACACACACACACACAAAATATATAATGGAGAATAATTGTATTGCTATAATGAAAGTTACATTGGACTTATTATCATGTGGGGAAAAAACCAATTTTTTAAATAAACTTATTTTGAGGGGCTCCTGAGTGGCTCAACCTGTTAAGCATCTGACTTGGTTTTATCTCAGGTCATGATACTGTGATTTGTTAGATGGAGTCCCATTTTGGGCTCAGTGCCTGCTTGGAAATCTCTCTCCCCTACTCTCTCTGCCCTTCTCTGTGCGCACTCTCTCCCCTCTCTCTCAAAATAAATAAACATTTTAAAAAATTAAGTAAACTTATACCTTCATGGGTGATATGTTACATAAACTATTTCCTAGAATCAAAAGGAGACTTACCATTAAGGTATAAGTTATAGTGAAAACACTTCCAGATGTTGTAGCAATGCTAAATTCTATGATTTTAGTTGGTGATTGAAAGTTCTAAAAATTACAGCAATTTATTTTTTAAATTTTTTAATGGTTTATTTATATTTTTGAGAGACAGAGTGTGAGCAGGGGAGGTACAGAGAGAGAGGCAGACACAGAATCCAAAGCAGGCTCCAAGCTCTGAGCTGTCGGCACAGAGCCTGGCATGGGGCTTGAACTCACAATTGGTGAGATCCTGACCTGAGCTGAAGTGGGACACTCAAATGAATGAGCCTCTCAGGTGCCCCATATTGCAATTTTTTAAATAAATTTTTTAATGTTTTATTTATTTTTGATACAGAGAGAGACAGAGCATGAGAGGGGGAGGGGCAGAGAGAGAAGGAGACACAGAATAGGAAGTAGGCTCCAGGCTCTGAGCTAGCTGTCAACACAGCGCCTGACACGGGGCTCGAACCCACAAACGTGAGATCTGACCTGAGCCGAAGCGGAGGCTTAACCGACTGAGCGACCCAGGCGCCCCTGCAATTTTTTTTTTTTAATAAGTCAATTCAATGAAGTAGAACTTACCATTTTAAAAGATCAGGAAGTAGGGGTGCCTGGGTAGCTCAGTTGGTTAAGCATCCACTCTTGATTTCTGCTCAGGTCACAATCACCACAGTTTGTGAGATCGAGCCCCATGTCAGTCTCTGCGCTGACAGACAGAGCCTACTTGGGATTCATTCATTCATTCATTCTCTCTCTCTCTCTCAAAATAGATAAACTTAAAATAATACTAATAATGATAATAAGTCAGAAAATAACTATGAGAACTATTGTTACAATGTTACCAAAATGTCTAAGCTAAAAATAGTTTGAATAACTCAAATACTAAAGTGGTTTATTACTTACATTTAAGCACTATAAAATACTGGTAATCTGAGAAAGTTCTGAGCTACAGTTTAACACAAGAACAATATTAAGGCAACAGAATAGAAGAACTGCAAAGAAGCAACGCTACAAAAATCTATAAGACATTTAACAAAAATTCAGGGACAAAAATATTCATAGATTTTCTATTATCACTTATTTTGAAGTTAGCTAGTAACTGTTGTGTGGTTAATATTCTGAAAAAAAAGGAAAAAATGATTTTAAGAAACAATAAGATTCACCAAATGATAAAAGGTCACACTATATTTTTCCTAATACTTTCAATACTTTAAGTAGAAAATCTTTCTCTTGTCTTATGAAGCTTTCAACTATTTTCTCTCCTCAGGGCACTTCTACAGACAATGAATAATTTAGTCATAATTCTAATTAAAATCTGAACAGGAGCCCCACAGCCTGTGAAGAGTTATATGGCAATGTTACTATCTGTTACTGCCATTTGTGGTCGGAAACAGTTCTGGGTAGCTTTAGGAAAGTATGGGTAGAATAAGAAATCTGGACCAAACAAGTTTTTCAAAAATACTATTGAGAAATTACTGATTTCATAGTTATTGGATTTTATGCACTTTTCTAATTCCCTTTAAAATGTATATCTTCTCTCTTTCCAGAAAAAGATATGAGCTTTAACAATGGATGCTTCATAGCTAATCCATTAAATAATTTTAATGATATCCATGTTATATAATAACAATTCTGGTATTGACAGCTGGTCTTCTTCAGGGACTAAAATTTAACTTTTATATTTTCAAAGCTTTAATTTCAAGGTATCTATCACAAAATCTAGAAAACTATTGCTAATAATGGAGTTTAGCAGAAACACAAAGTATTTCAAATGTAATACTCCACAACACTAGATGGATATTTGTATATACTTGGTAAAACCTTGGTATTAAAATATACTACCTTACATTTGCATGAGGCAATTTCTGGTGATAAAATGGAAATGGTTATCACATGCATGGAAACAGTTCACAGAAACAAAGAATCAACAACAACAAAACAACTTACTACTGACCCCACCAAGTCAGGACTGGAAAAGATCATTCACGCATATAATTTTCATGAAAGTTTAAAACTGAAAATTTCTGCTATATCCAATTAGGCTATTTTCCCTTAAAATGGTTTCTTGAGATACTGTAATTTTATAATTGACTACAGAATACTCTAAAAGTATTGTGAAAATATTCAATTGTTCTTAAAAATACTATTTTATCAAAAATTCACTTCAGTTTACTTCATATTTAGTTTCATAAAAATATTATATACCATAATAATCAACAGTGAAAAGAACAGTATCAATTTAGAGTAATAATACAATATTAGAAAGACATGTGATTCTATTTGCCCAAATCCCAAAGTTTATGCATCGATAGACAGAAAACATAGCAAACAGACTTTTATTGTGGTATCTTGCTCTCACAGGAAGCCTCAATATTCATGGGATTTTCCCTTAATATCACAACCAAGTTGATAATTTAATTTTATGGAATTTGTGATTCTTATTAAAATAATCTTGAGCTAAAACTTCTGAGAAACTCATAGAAGATAAATTAAGTCACAAAAAATTTTTGTCCAGGCTTAGTGTTTTAAAAATAAGAATGTTAGTACTTTGTAAATCCTCCCTGAAAATTAGCTGATATGGGAAACATGCACTCCTTAATACCATCTAGACTTCTTACTCTAGTGTAAGTTCGAATTTTTAGTCCTGGGCTTATACAGAGGAACAGAAATATGTTAGTAAGAATGTTAATTAATGAATTGCCATTTGGAGACTCCCAAAGCCCATATTACTGACCACTCTGCTACCTGAAAAGTAGATAATAAAGTACAAGGATACATCTATATTTTAGTAAGTTCTTTTTGAGTTATTGAAATAGCATATGTATGTAATATTCATGGTTTTCTTAAAAATATTTCACATTTTGTTAACATACGCATTATTTGATGTCCTTAACATAGATAATATAGAAATCAACTTAATATAGATAATATAGAAATCAACTATTCAAGGGAAGAAGATACAGTTGAACAGTTCATAAGAACAAAAACAATACATTTTAATTCATTTGATTGAGCAATATAATTGACTGAATGAGTTAAGGCATTTTAAGAAAAACATACCTAATACGTTGGATACCAGAGGTTTGCTACTGACACCCCTTTATTATGAAGAAAACCAATTTTCTATTATAAATCTTGTAGATCAGACTATGTCTGAATCACTGTTTACAATTTCCATCCTTAAGAATTCATTTAGAAAAAAAAAAAAAGAGACCATTTAGATGAAGTAATAACGACCTTCAGTGGCCTATCCTAGAACTATGCCAAATAATACTTATAGAAGATATTTTAAAATTGAACTTGCATAAGAGAATCATCTTTAGAACTACAGTGACAATTTTGAAGACACAGACTTATATGTCATCAGATCGTAAAAACACAAGTCAAAGGATCAAATTTGTTTGTTGTATTACTTAAGAAAGCAATGCATCTTTTTTTTTTCCATAATATTTTTATTGTCAAATTGTTTTCAATATAACACCCAGTGCTCTTCCCCTTAAGTGCCCTCCACCATCACCACCACCTCTTTTCCCCCGTCCCCCTTCCCCTTCAACCCTCAGTTCATTTTCAGCATTCAATAGTCTCTCAAGTTTTGCATCCCTCTCTCTCCCCAACTCTCTCTCCCTCTTCCGCACCCCCTGGTTCTCCATTAGGTCTCTCCTGTTTTCCTGCTAG
>NC_043706.1:56645994-56680213 GCF_006229205.1 Suricata suricatta
GCAGCAATGTCAACAATAGCCAAAACATGGAAGGAGCCTAAATGTCCATCACCTGACGAATGGATCAAGAAGATGTGGTATATATTCACGATGGAGTACTACATGGCAATGAGAGGGAATGACATATGGCCTTTTGTAAGAAAGCAACGTATCTTAAAGCCTAGAAACCAAAAGAAAACTTCACAAGTTTGTACAAGGGATATTAATTTTAATTGAAATTGCCCACATTATACTTTGCAGGCTTTTTGACAAGAATAATGATGAAGGGAGAAATTAGCTTCACAGGATTCTTGCAGAGGATTCCATCATGTTGGCCTTCATTAGCATAGATAAGCTCATCCTATCTTGAAATACTGTGATGGGACGATAGTCTGACTGTTTGTTATGATATAGAAAATATTAAACTTCATTGATTTTTTTTTCATGTGTTTGGTTCTTTTGGAACATACTTTCTGAAAAGATGATGGTTATAGATCATGTTCTGTAGAACTGTCAAATATTTAGCAGGAGTGAAGGAGACAGGGCGAACTTCTTGTTACTTCACTATAAATCTACCAACCTCTCCAAAATATGAATCCAAAGAATAGAAGATAAGTTAAAATTGGAGACTCATCAAACCAAGTATTAGAAAAAAATAGTATGATATTGACACCAATAATTTTTCCTTGACATCTGATATTGGTCTTACAATTATGAAAATATTATGTCCTCTGAGATACAATTTTTATATGAAAACTTTTGGAAGCAATTATTGTCAAAAGAATGCAATGATGAGCTATAAAATAAGTTTTTCACTTCACATGTAAATATAAATAATTCAGCTTATCATTTTTAATTTTGTTAAAGATGTTAATGAATGTTGCCTGCAGATTTAAGATTGGCAAATCACATAAAACAGAGCTTAATCTATTGATACAATTATATGTGTGAAAATAACTATTGCATTATGTTCTTGAATTAATTACATTGCTATTAAAGTAACAGTTAAGATTTGCTTGACATTCAGCTGCATAATAAGGCCCATACATAGAGCAATATGTTATAATTACATTGACAGATTAAAAATTTTAACTAAAATTTCATCTATACTCTTAACTAAACCCTGAGCAATTATAATGTATGCAAAGTACTTTTCTTAAAGATAGCATATGGACTCTGACTTCAGACAGACTGGATAATAATATAGGAAATAGGACACACCCACACACATGATACAAAATAATAAAAGCTGCAAAACAGAAAATGCTATAAAAGGAACACAGTTTGGGTGATTTTTAAATGTTAAAACCTACCTAAAAACAGACAGATGGTAAATCTACATCTCTTTACAAAGGTTATAATGACTTTTTTTATGAAGAAAGAAGACTGTGAAAGAGAACATAATTTTATATAATAATCACATTAGATTTATATGGGTATAAGCATGGCTTAGGAGATCTTCCATTGTCTATCACTGTTAGTTTATATCTCGTTTTCCCATTATTCTAAGCACAGTATGGATTGTAAATGGTTCTAGAAATGAAATTTAAAAAATAATTGCCATTTGTCCATTCTTTAAAAGTGAAATGACCACCCGGTTTTATTTGGTATATTATGAATTTCAGTATTCTTTGTGACTAGACAACAGTCCCCCTCATTTTCCTGACATAACCACTGATAATTTATGACCATTTAAAGTTAACTATTATGTCAACATAATTAGAGGAGGATTGTGGATCAAACAAATGACAAATTCTCTTAAAAGGCATTTAAATGAAAAATTTGATTTTTCTTAAGGTAGTTCTATGTTTAACTTTCTCAGAAATGTCCATACTGTTTTCCACAGTGGCTACACCCGTTTCCATTCCCACCAATAGCGTGCAAGTGTTCCTTTTTCCCCAAATCCTTGCCAACACCTTATGATCTAACAATCACTTACCCAAAGAATACAAGAACATTAATTCAAAAGGATACACACACCTCTATGTATATAGTAGCTTTATATACAATAGTCAAGATATGGAAGCCGACCAAGTATACATTCATTAATGAATGGATAAAAAAGATAAGGTGTATATATACAATGGAGTATTATGCAGCAGTAAAAAAGAATGAAGTCTTGCCATTTGCAGTGACATGAATGGAGCTAAAGAGTTTAATGCTAAGTGAAATAAGTTAGTCAGAGAAAGACAAGTATCATATGATTTCACTCATATGGGGAGTTTAAGAAACAAAACAGGGGTTCCTGGTGGCTCAGTTGGTTAAGCATCTGACTATAGCTCAGGTCATGATCTCACCAATCCTGTTTGAGCCCCATATCAGGCTCTGTGCAGACAACTCAGAGCCTAGAGCCTGCTTCAGATTCTGCGTCTTCCTCTCTTTCTGACACTCCCTTGTTCTCTCTCTCTCAAAAATAAATAAACATTTAAAAAATTTTTAAACCTAGCAAAGGGAAAATATAAGAGAGAGAGAGAGAGAGAGAGAGAGAGAGAGAGAGAGAGAGAGAGAGAGAGAGACAAATCAAGAAACAGACTCCTAATTATAGAGAACAAACTGATGATTACCCGGAAGGTTGGGGGAGGGATTAAATAGGTTATGAGGATTAAGGAGGACAGTGGTCATGATGAGCACAAAGTGATGTGTAGCAGTGTTGAATTACTATATTGTACACCTAAAACTAATGTAATGTAATGTTAACCAACTAGAATTAAAATAAAACCTTTAAAGAAAGATAATTTGATCTTTCCAAGTTTCATATGCTGAATTTAAAAGGCAGTTTTAACAAAACTCCTGAGCTGTCAGCACAGGGCCAGACGTGGGGCTCGAGCTCAAGAACCACAAGATACTTAACCAGCGGAACCGCCACTTTTTTATACTAACTTTACTTTTATGCCCATGGAATGGAAATCTACATAAATTTCTGGGGCTTATCAATATGGAAAGTTTTGTTATCTGTACAAAAGCCAGCCTGAAGATGTCACACACATAAATGGAAAAGTTTACAATGAGAGAGGTCACATTTATTTTTTAATAATAGTAACACTGAAACTTCTGTAAAGATTATTAAAGAAAATGAGAAAAAATGTTACAGCCAAAAAGAGGAGGAGCTGATTTACGATGTTACTCACTGAATGAATCTAGGCATAATGAATTTGAATATTCAACAAAAAGAAGATACCAAACACTTGGAAAAGTAATGTAAAACAGCAAGCGCAGGAGACAGACTTAGTCAATAGCATCAACTACTACACATCATACAGGCTTATAGTTAAAGTTATAAAATTAGAATACCCCAGGTTAAAATAAAATGGAGAAAGAGAAGAAGGGTAAAGACAGACATTTGAGCAGAGTATACATTTAGGGGGTGTGAAGAAGAGAGGCTGAAAACCTTGTAATCAGTGGAGAGTTTAAAAAAAAAAGAGAAAAGAATAAAGAAAAAAGAGGAATGAGGAGAACACTGTTTGTGGTTGTAAAGGCCAGACAGTGAATCATTAGTAAAGGTTTTCTTACTGGTATTAAAAAATATGGCAAATATGGATCACAAGTATCAGATCCTTAAATGTGAGATAGTATATGACTGTAAAGATTTTGAGAAGATGAGTATAATCCGTGAGTGATGAAATAGTATCAATAATGAAGGATAGGTCAAGGAGCTAAGATGGCAGACTAGTAGGAATATCCTAGGCTTGTATCATCCCTGCAACCCAGCTAGATAAATATCAAATCATTCTGAACACCCAAGATATCAATCTGAGGACTGAGAAACAAATTGCACAACCAGAGGGAGAGAAGAGGCCACATCATGGAAGGCAGGAGGTACGGAAACGAGGTTTGTGGGAAAAACAGACTGCAGGTGCTGTGGAAGTGAGGGACCCTGGTCACAGAGACAGATGACTGGGGGGGAGGGAGAGAGAGGGGAGAGACAGAGAAGGAGGTAGGGAGAGAAGAGAACACTGGGGATCACACAAGGAAAATACTTCCCCAAAATCACTGACTGGCAAAATGAGAGGCACTGGTTTTCGTGAGGTTTTCCAACAAGCAGGGCCCAAAGACTAGAATTTTAGAGGTCCGTGGAGTGGCCTATATGGAGCCCTGAGGGCACTGCAGTTCTTCTGTGGAGAAGGAAGGCAGAGAGCCAGGGAGCAGACAGGTCAGATTTGGGGATCCCCTGGGACACATTGGGAGAGATGGTTTCTCCTTGGAGCGCATCTGGGAGAGGTGGCACTGACTCTCCAGGAACAAAAGAGTAAGTGGGCACTACACCCTCCCCACCTCTCAGCACAGGTGCAGAAAGCATTGAACCTATATATCAGGTCTTTGCTGCATTTTATTTCAAATTCCATGCCCCTATAGTTTGGTACAACAGCCCTTCTGGAACTTGATCAGTCCTAGTGTGGTGAAACTTTCCCTATGGGACCAATATAGATCTGCACCATGGCAGGTCCCTAAAGTGTGAAATTTTAAATTCAGCTGGCCTGCCTGGGATAGAACACAGGTGCACTGCACTTCTGGGCTGGCAGATGGCCTGGACACAGATAGGGCAAACACAGGGATCTCAGACATGTGAGGGGAGATTGTTTCCTCTTCTGGGAGGGCTTTCCAGAAAGTGGAAGCTGTGAATTCTCCTCTCCAGGGACAAGGGAAGGGGCTGATGCCATTTCTCTTTCCCGCTCCTCAGCATAAACCAAGTTCAGTAAGAAGCATAGTGCTAAGGGTGGTGGTCAAAATTACTTACACAAAGTCCTACACGCCTGCTCTCTGCAGATGCTGCTTTTCTCTGGCAAGTGTGTCTGAGAACTGGAGCAGTGGGCCACTCCCCTAGAAGATGGGCACAACCCCCCACACTCACCATGTCTACTGACCACAGAGTTCTACAAAGCTTCAGCGTTAGCTGAAAGAGCACCAGGTCTCTTAAAAAGCAGACCAGAGTACACCTAGTTAAAACTCATCACACTCTGGGCAAGTTATAAACACTCCCCACTGCAGGCAAGGGGAAACTCTGCAGGATGAACTGAGGGAAAAATCAGCCAAAACATAGCAGCAGAATGCAAAGTATACAACAGAGACACTTCCTCAAGTTCCAGACCTTGGATAGCATATTATCTCTACTTCATGAAGCCATTTTTTTTTTAATGAGAGATTGAGAGAGAGAGAAAGACAGAGAGAGAGAGACAGAGAGAGAATGAAAGGGGGCAAGGAGTAGAGGGAGAAAAAGAGAGAGTGTATCTTGAGCATGTTCCCCACTGAGTGTAGAGCCCAGGAGGGGGCTCAATCAAACAGCTCTGAGATCATGACCCAAGACAATATCAAAAGTCAGACGCTCAACTAACTGAGCTGTCCAGGCACCCCAAAAGTCATTCTTCTCAGGAGTAAGAAACATAACAGGCTTTCTTTTTTTAATACAATTTATTTTTTTAACATATGCAATTATTTTCCATCATTTACAATACAGTAGTTACAATGATACTCCAAACAGAAAAGCAAAGTAAAAAATCAAAACCCCCACTTCTATTTGATGTAATTAGACTTATACAGAAATTAGAAGGTTAGGTACCAACTAACATACAAAAGAAGACAGAGACCTAGACAAAATCACAAGATTGAGAAGTTTATTCCAAAACAAGGAACAAGAAAAGTTCACAGCCACTGATCTAATTGAAAACAATATAAGTAATATGCCCACTCCAGAATTTAAAGCAACAACCATAAGGCTACTAACTAGTCTTCAGAAAAGCATAGGAGACACCAGGGAGTCCCTTATCACAAAGATAAAAGACCTAAAAACTAGTTAAGTGAAATACAAAATGCAATAACCAAGATTCAAAACCAACCAGATGTGATTACTACAAGGATAGAAGAAGCACAAGAGGAAGTAAGTGATGTAGAAAATAAAATTATGGAAAATAGTGAAGATGAATAGAAGAAGGAAAGAAAATATTAGAAAATGAATGTAAACTTAGAGAATTAAGTGACTCAATAAAGCACAATAATATTCATATTATAGGAGCTCCAGAAGAGAGACAAAAGGGGGCAGAAGACTTATTTGAGGAAATTATAGTTGAAAGCTTCCCTAATCTGGGGAAAGAAAGAGAGTCCAAATCCAGGAGGCACAGAGAACCTCTATCAAAATGAATAAAAGTAGGAGGGGTGCCTAGGTACCTCAGTCTGCTAAGCACTGGACATTGGCTCAGGTCATGATCTCATGGTTCATGAATTAGAGTCCTGCATCAAGCTCCATGCTGACAGCTCAGAGCCTGTAGCCTCCTTTGGATTCTGTGTCTCCCTCTCTTTCTGCCCCTCCCCAACTCATACTTAGTCTCAGTCTGTCTGTCTGTCTGTTTCTCTTTCTCTCTCTCTCTCTCTCAAAATAAATAAAATATTAAAAAACATTAAAATGAACCAAAGCAGGACAACACCAAAACATATCATAGTTAAACTTATAAAATATAAAGAAAAAAATCCCACAGGCAGCAAGACAAAAGAAGTCCCTAACTTAGAAGGGAAGACAATAAGTGTAGCATCCGATCTCTCCGCAGAAACCTGTCAGGCCAGAAGGGAGTGGAATGATATATTCAACCTGCTGAATGGGCAAAAAATGCAGCCAACACTACACTATCCAGCAAGGTTATCATTCATAATAGAAGGAGAGACAGAGAGTTTACCATACAAACAAAAACTAAAGGAGTTCATGAGCCTAAATCAGTCCTGCAAGAAATATTAAAGGGACTCTTGGAGAGGGAAAGACCAAAAGACTAGAAAGGAACAGAGAAAACCTCCAGACGTGATGGTGAAACATGTTATAAAATGGCATTAAATTCATATCTACCAATAATTATTCTGAATTTAAATGGACTAAATGCTCCAATCCAAGGCATAGGATATAAGAATGGACTAAAAAAAACCCCTACATATATGCTGTCTACAACAAGCTCATGTTAGACCTAAAGACACCTATAGATTGAAAGTGATGCAATGGAGTAATATTTACCATGCAAATTGATGTCAAAGGAAAGCCAGAGTAGCAATATGTATATCAGACAAACTATATTTTAAACCAAAGACTGTAACAAAAGAAGAAGGGCACTGTATCATAATAAAGCAATCTATTAAACAGGAAGATCTAACAATTGTAAATATTTATGTCCCCAACTTAAAGGAACCCAAATATGTAAAACACTTAATAACAAACATAAAGGTACTCATTGACCATAATATGATAATAGAAAATTTTAATGCCCCACTACACCAATGGACAGATCATCTAAGCAGGAAATTATTAAGGAAACCATGGTTTTGAATGACACAGTGGGACAGATGAACTTAACAGATATATTCAGAAAACTTCTTCCTAAAACAGAATACACATTCTTCTGATGTGCACATTGAGTTTTCTCCAAAATGGTTCACAAACTGGGTCACAAATCAGCTCTCAAAAGTTACAAAAAGATCACTATCATACCATGAATATTTTCAGATCACAACACTATGAAACTTGAAGTCAACCACAAGAAAAACTTGAACAGACCACAAACACATGGAGGTCAGAGAACATTCTACTAAAGAATAGGTTAACCAAAAATTAAAGAAGAATTTAAAAAATTCTTAAAGAGAAGTGCAAACAAAATATAATGACAATACTTAAGTCTGAAACTTCTAGGATGTGCAAAAGCAGTGATAAGAGGTAAGTATATAGCAATACAGACCTTTATCAAAAGGCAAAAAAAAATCTTAAATATGCAATTAATGTTACACTTGAAGGATGTAGAAAAGGAACAGCAAATGAAGCCTAAAGCCTGCAGAAAAAGGGAAACAATAAAGATTAGAGCAGAAACAAAAGATATAGAAACAAACAAAAACAGTAAAACAGATCAATGAAACCAGGAGCTGTTTCTTTGAAAGAATAAACAAAATTGATAAAATCCTAGTCAGAACTATCAGAAAGAAAGAGAAAAGACCAAAATAAATTAACAAATGAGACAAGACAGATCACAAGCAGTACAAGAGAAATAAAAACAGTTATAAGAGAATATAATGAAAAATTATATGCCAAGAATTGGGAAAATCTATAGTAAATGGATAAATTTTTTGAAACATATAAACTACCAAAACTGAAACAGGAAGAAATAGAAAACTTGAGCAGACCCATAACCAGTAAATAAATTGAATCAATCACCAAAAATCTCTTAACAAACAAAATTCAAGTGCCAGATGGCTTTTCCGGGGAATTCTACCAGACATTTAAAGAAGAGTTAATATACCTATTCTTTTGAAGCTGTTCCAAAAAACAGAAATGGAAGGAAATTTGCAAGCTAATTCTGTGAGTTCAGCATTACCACGATTCCAAAACCAGAGAACCCACTAAAAAAGAGAATTATGGGTCAATATCCCTGATGAACATGGATGCAAAAATTTTCAAGATATTAGAAAATCAAATCCAACAGCACAGTAAAAGAATCATTAACCAAGATCAAGAAGGAGTTATTCTTAGGCTGCAAGGTGGTTCAATATTTGCAAATCAATCGATGTAATAGATCACATTAATAAAAGAATAAGAACCACATGATCCTCTCAATAGATGCAGAAAAAGCATTTGACCAAACATAGCATTCTTTCTTGATAAAAACACTCAACGAAGTAGGGATAGAGGGAACATATCTCAACATCATAAAGACCACTCATGAAAGACTCACAGCTAATATTATCTTCAATGGAGAAAATTCTAATTGCTTTCCTTTACAGTCAGGAATAAGGCTGGGATGCCCATTCTCACTATCATTATTTCATATAGTACTGGAAGTCCTAGCCTCAGCAATTAGAAAATAAAAAGAAAGAAAAGGCATCCGAATAGGCATAGAAGAAGTCAAACTTTGACTATTTGCAGATGACATGATATTCTATGTAGAAAACCCAGAAGACTTTACCAAAAAATTTCTAGAGCTGATAACACAAATTCAGCAAAGTTGCAGAATAACATACAAAATCAACAAGAGATATCTGTTGCGTGTCTTTAGACCAATAATGAAGCAGCAGAAAGAGAAATCAAGGGACTGATCCCATTTACAATTGCATCAAAAACCATAAGATACCTAGGAATAAGCCTAACAAAAGAGGTAAAATATCTGTACTCTGAAAACTATAGAAAACTTATAAAAACATTAGAGAGGATACAAAGAAATGGAAAAATATTCCATGCTAATGGATTGGAAGAGCAAACATTATAAAATGTCTATATTACCCAAAGCAATCTACACATTTAATACAATCTTATCAGTTAAACAGCAGTTTTCACAGAGGTAGAACAAAGAATCCTAAAATTTGTGCAGAACCACAGAAGACTGAATAGCCGAAGCATACTTGGGAGGCATCACAATTATATTTCAAAGCTATAGGGATGAAGAGAGTATGATGCTAGAACAAAAAGAGACACCTAGATTGACAAAACAGAATATTAAACCCACAAATGGATCTACAACTACATGGACACCTCATCTTTGACAAAGCAGAAGAGAATATCCAATGGGAAAAAAATAGTCTTTTAACAAATGGTGTTGGGGAAACTGGGCAGCAAATGCAGAAGACTGAAACTGGACCGCTTTCATACATCATACACAAAAATAAATTCAAATTGGAAAAAACAGAACTAAATGTGAGACAGAAAGCCATCAAAATCCTAGAGGAAAACACAGGCAGCAATTTCTTTGACAAAGGAAACAGCAAGTTCTAACGAGATAGGTCTCCAGAGGCAAGGGAGACAAAAGCAAAAAGTGAATCATTGGGACTTCATCAAGATAAAAGGCTTCTGCAGAGAAAGGGAAATAACAAAACTAAAAGGAAGCCTATAAAAAGAGAGAAGATACTTGCAAGTGACATTTATGTTAAAGGGTTAGTATCAAAAATCTGTAAAGAATTTGTCAAACTCAACACCCTAAAACATAACCCAGTTAAGAAATGGGCAGAAGATATGAATAGACACTTTTCCAAAGACATCCAGACGGCTAACAGACACATGAAAAATGCTCAACATCACTCATTATCAGGCCAATACAAATCAAAACTATAAACAAATACCGTGCCAGCCCTGTCAGAATGGCTAAAATTAACAGCTCAGGAAAAAACATGTTGGTGAGGACGTGGTGAAAGGGAAACCCTTTTACACTGTTGGTGGCAATGCAAACTGGTGAAGCCACTATGGAAAACAGTATGAAAATTCCTCAAAAAATTAAAAATAGAACAACCTATGACCCAAAAATTGCACTATGGGGTATTTTCCCAAAGAATACAAAAAAACTTATTCGAGAGGCACAGGCACCCCAATGTTTATAGCAGCAGCATCAACAATAGCCAAATTATGGAAAAAGCACAAATGTCCATCGACTGATGAATGGCTAAAGAAGGGGTAGTGTGTATGTAATGACAATATATACACTGCCATATATACTGACAATGAATATACTGCCGTATATAGTATATAGATAGATAAGGAATTTGTGTGTGAAGATTTCATTAGAAAAACATATCAAGAAAAAATTTTACCATGTGAAAAACAATCATATTTCAACTTTGATCTCAATGACCAAACTTACCAGTACAAATGATTTGGCAATTATTTTTCTATAGCAATATGAGCAGTTTCTCATGTTATCACACCCTGTAGGATCAATAGTATTATGTAAATATCTTTTTAATGTGTTAGGAAATTCTGTTTTTTTATTGTTTTAACATATCAATTACATGCTTATCATAGAAGTTGGTTTTTTGCTACATTTAGTGCTTATTTGTAGTGTGTGTGTATGTTTAACTCTATATAATTATACTTTACTTTGTATCTGCCTTTTTCTTTGTTTTTTAGTTTATTTATTTCTGAGAGATAGAGAGACAGAGAGAGAGAAAAAAAAGAGCAGGTAAGGGGTAGAGAGAAAGGAAGAGAATCCCTAGCAGGCGCCACATTGTCAACAATGAACATGACATGGGGTTGGAACTCACGAACCCTGAGGTCATGACCTGAGCCCAAATGAAGTTGCATGTCCAAGGGGCTGAGCCACCCAGGTGCCCCTCTGGCTTTTTCTTAAGTTTGTGATAGTTTTTCAACTCAATAACTGGAGATGTATATATCATCCTTTTAAGTCTGAACTATATTCAGAGAGGACTCTCTGACAATAAGTTGTTTCATATTTGCAACTTTTTACATAGCACTCTGAATAATGTAATGCCATATTACTTCTTAATCACATAAATATTTTTGAGTCACTACCTTGAAGAATAATTAATGGATTTTAAAAAGGACCCGTTTTACATATGGCTACTCATTGTGGAAATGCCTTCCAGAGAGGTTTTAAAAATCTATACATCCACCAAAAATGTATAAGAATGTTTTTTTTTTTCCTACACATTCCTCCCAGGTCTAGATTTCAATTTGTTCAGTTTCCTTCTATTTTTCTAATTCGTTTTAGAGAGAGAGAGAGAGAGAGAGAACAACAACAACAACAAAAGCAACTAAGCCATCCAGGTGCCTTTAGAAGTTTCATCCTGAATAAATGTTTCACAGATATATTTTTTCTCAGTGATTATTAAAGTTCTGAGTGTCCATAATTATGTAATTTTTTTCAAATTTGAGTTTGGCGGGGCCGTTGGGTGGCTCAGTAGGTTAAGCATCCGGCTTCAGCTCAGGTCATAATCTTATGGTCTGTGGGTTCGAGCCTCGCATTGGGTCTGTGCTGACAGCTCAGAGCCTGGAGCCTGCTTAGATTCTGTGTCTCCCTCTCTCTCTGACCCTCCCCTGCTTGTGCTGTCTATCACTGTCTCTCAAAAATAAATAAAAAACAGAAAAAAAAATTAAAAACATTTGAGTTCGGCTTTTAATTTGTTTTTATATAAATATTTTGTAATTTTATGTGACTGAATTGAGCACATTTTTCCTTTCAGGATTTTTATATTTTTTATGACAAGTTTATGATACTTTTTCCTGTACAATATTATGGAAACATACACATACACACTATGAAGACATCTCCAAAGTATTTATTAATCTTAGCTTTGTATATAATATGTATGTGGTGGATACATATTGTGAGTTATAGCTCTCTTTTTAGGCTTTTTCCCCGCTTTTTTATATGTTGTAAGCAATTTTTCTTGGTATATCTCTGACAACTGTCCATCAATATTTTATTCTGTTGTTGATTCTTTTGCCTTTACATTTTAGATTTAAATTTACTGAAATTTAATTTTCTAGTGCTGGAAAATAAAGAATAGTGTTTCCATATAATAAGTTATTTTATGAGTACGTATGGAATGCATATGTTTCCTCTTCTCACTATACTACTATGCTTTCTTATTCTGAGCTCACAATTTGGTTAATTTTTTGTGTGTTTTATTTGATCCTGTGCATTTAGTATGTTTCAAAAAAGTCTCATTACAGTATTTTGAGTTTTGTATGGCATTTTAACCATTTTTCTCTAAAATTTTCTTAACTACTTATACCTATTTATAACCCCAAATCTGATATGGAATTTTCAATTTCTAATGTATTTTCCTAGAATTTTATTTAGAACTCAACACATTTATAAAAATGTTTGAAGGTATACCCTTTGTAATAAAAAATTTATTTAAAAATATGGTATCTTTCTCCATTTATATGCTTTTTCATTATGAACTTTAACATTTTATTTAATCCAGCATGTTACATATCTTGTTTAGATATTTTTGTTTTTATTTAACATATTTTGAAAATGATTATAAATGCTCCTCTTTTAATTATATTTTCTATCCGTTTGTATTTATATTTTCTAATTATTTTATGTTTTCGATATTTTTTTATAATTTTGAGACATAGATATCATGTAGGTGAAAAAACTAAAAAGAAAGAAATATATAAAGATTTATAAAAAGTGTAGTTAGCATTTCCTACTATAACCAAATACCAATATGAAATTTTCTCAAGCAACGTATGTACTTCCTCATGCTACAAATATTTTTCAGCTAGAAAACCATGTGTCTTTTATTTGTATTCAAGCAATGATCATACTTTAGCTGATTCATATCCCAAACACACTGGGGTACACTTAGAAAATCTGACTAACGTACACAATCATTTGATGCACAGGATTGCTTATCAGATTTGATTGGAAGTGCCTTCAGTATAGAATTTTATAAGTGACTTAAAATAAATTGATAAAACAAGGCCACATAAAACACCACGACTCAAACAAATAAACAAAAGCAACAACAAATCTGAGGGAAAAAATATGTATATACAAGCCTTGATACTAAATTAAAAAATAACAGCAAAAGACTAATACATCATAATAATACCCTTCTCATCATAAATAGAAAATGAATCATGGTAAAATAAAATGTATTTAAATCATATTAGAAAACAATTAAGGAAAATAATACTTAATGCTGGTCAGAATTTGGTTGTTCAGTTCCTGGAAATGAGCATTTATAGAAAATTTCTAGAAAGCAACTGGGCTTTATAAATTAAAACCCTCAACAAGTACGTAATTTGACTCATTATAAAACTCTCTCAGTCCTGAAAATCCATTATCATTATAAAATGAAAAGTTTGGACAAAGATGTGAGGACATTGCCATCAGTCACAAGATTATTTAAAATAGAAAACAGAAAAATTAAATGAAAAAAATTGGAAAGTATTTATTTCATATAGATGGTTATCTATAATGAAACATTTTATGCAACTGAAAAGTTCTCATATATGTTGTTATGCTGAAAACTAAGATATATATATATATATATACACACTACACACACACACATATATATATATACTATATATGTATATATAGCTTTTGCCTTTACATTTCAGATTTAAATTTGCTGAAATTTAATTTTCCAGTGTTGGGGAAAATATAGATATATACATACTATATATTTATATATATTAACCTTCTCAACTATTTATAAATAAATATTATATATTAATGTAAGTGTTCATTTTATACATGAATAAAAAGAATCATGCAGATCCTGCAAAATATTAATAGGTTCTATATTTTCAGACTGTGGGAAATTTATAAATCATTTTATATACTTATTTTATACTCAAATATTCTTAAATTATCACATACCAATGTTATTGTCATTTAAAATAACTAATCATAGGAGACTCCTTTACTCAGTTAAAACATTTATATTTAACATAATAATAATCTTGATTTATATGCCACCTGACTATAGATCTTCTATTACTTTTGTAACTCAAAATAGTCTGAAAAAAAACACATGCTTAATAGCTCCAATATATCAAAATCTCATCATGTAAAACCTATTAAGCATTTAATGCCCACTAAACATTCTCATCTATTTGGAGTTATCAATAATGATGTGACTATAGTAATTGGTCTTGGCTTCATAAAAATCTGTTGACATAATGAAAACCTTATGCTGGGACTTAACTTTTTATTCTCTTTTCTTAGAATAATCAAGTTCCTTAAGGATTCAGCTATTAGAAATGGTAGTAGGTATTGTATCAGGGGAGTAAGCTGTTAATGTCAAAAATGAGGAAGTAGAGGATAGCAATTCTGTGATATCATGCTCCACACCAGAGACTCTATACAACCGTTGAACTGAGATTTCTGCAAGTAGATTTCACAGTCAGTGTGATCAGCTTCACATATCAGGAATTGCTATGGCAGCCATGACACCCACTCTAAAATCCTAGTTTCATAACAGTATCACATTCTAGTAATCTAAGCTGAGAGACAATTAGAAATATTCTATCACACATGCTCCAAAATTTTTTAAAAAATGGCCAGTGGAGTTTAACTGACTTGTTCTGGTCACAAAATATACTAATTATTGGTAGAGTCAGCAAGCAATAGAAATAAAATATCCCAATTCTTTCTTGGCTGTTTCCAGCAAACCTCTTCTCCAACTTCAACTTTGGACAAGCCATAGCCATGGATGCAATCACATGAGTTTTAAGCTCTTCCGTATTGCTAGACCCTATACCTGAGACTGTTGTCAGGATTGAGTTACTTGATTGGAAAGCACCTCACAAATCACTTCCTATGCTATTTTCCTGGGCTAGTTACAATTCCTGTAGCAGAAACATAGGTTTAATATTAGCTTGCCTTTTGTTACTCTAGGTATTTAAATACATCCTCTGTCACACCTTAAATGCTAATTGCTTATTAGAGATATATTAGGTAACTTAAAACCTATCAACTTCCTTCCTTCTTTTGAGAGAAGTTTATTTCAACACATATCATGGGTAATACTTTAAAATATAAGAGAAAAACACAGTTCATGTGAAGACTTATAACTTCTCCTTAATGTGGAATTTCTGGAAAAAACGTTACACTTCAAGCATGTGGAAATCTAGATTATGATATGTTACAATAGTAGGTGGGAGAATGCAGTATGTCTTAGTAGACTGGGTGATTTTACACTATACTTGGGTTGCTGGCAGCTATGAAGTTATAACTAAGGCTATTCTGTACAGCTCGTCACTTTGGGGACTGATCTCTGCACACTGAGTGATAAAACACAGGAGTGAGGGATACAGAATAAAGTGACAACACAGATAGTAGTAAACAGAAGTCACAAAAAATTAAAAGTAATTTCAAATTCACACACGAAACTATCTACTTTAAAATATGACTTTTCATGGAAATCATTTGTATCTTGACAATTTTCTAAAAGATTGTTCAAAAGACTAGGCCTCCTCCTAGGTTATGATGACAACTGTAAAAGCAATAGCATAACATCACAGTTCCTAAAATTGAAAATATGTTGAGGCAAGTAGCCCTTCTTTTTAATATTTCCATATCTTAGCATTTATAGCAACAGCATTCACCACTATCACTCTGAGGGTTGAGAAGGTTCAAATATGCCATAAACAGGGACATAAGTTGGGATTGTATACTAAAGTTTACAATAAAATAATATAAAATATACAAAAATTATATATAAAATGAAGTTTAGACGGCACAAGTCTGGCCACATTAAACTTTCAAATTCTTGTAAAGTGCTGCTTAACTATATTCTTTACACATTAAAATTACATAACATTTATTCTGGGCACATACAACATTCTATTTAATATTCAATTTACAAATAAAATATATGTGACTGTTAGGGATTTTTTTTGGTTTTATATTTTAAGTAAATTTTAATACCTTTAATTGAGGGATGAACTCACCAGAAATGCATGTGGTGGGGGGTCAGGATCAAAGAATAGAAATAATGTAGGGCACTTGGGTGGCTCAGCCAGTGAACCATCTGTCTCTTGGTTTTGGCTCAAGTCATGAAATCACAGTTTCGTGAGTTCAAGGCCTGAATAGGGCTTTGTGCTGACTGTATGGAGTCTGCTTGAGATTCTCTGTCTCCCCCTCTTTCCTCTCTTTCTCTGAACTTACCCGGCTTACATTGTCACTCTCTTTCCCGCCCCCCCCCCAAAAAAAAGAAAAAAGGAAAAAACAACTTTAGAAATAATGTAACAATTTCTAGAATTCTACCTGCAGTTTTTATGTCAAATAATAACATGCAGATTGTTTTCCAATATATTCTAACCTCAGTTGCTACTAGTAAGAAAAACTCATGTCAACATGCCACTTTAAAGACAGTATAAGAAAGAAAATAACAGTATAGCCAGAGTGACAAACATTTCTTGCCTGAATATGAATAATTCCAAAATTTTAATGCAGGTTTTAGTTCTGCTGCCGTATAAAGTCTTCTTCGGTTTATGTCTTGTGCTTGCTATGTATTGTAAATAGAGTTGTCAGTTAAGTAGGTTAAATAAATACAACTCTCAATACTCTGAAGCCTGAGTAATAAGAATAAAAAATAATTCAGTTTCAAATAAAAAATAAAGTCTTAACAAATCAAGAGACATGTCTATTGAAGAAGAGCATTTCTAAACTTAAGAAACAATTTGATAATGATGGCTACCATTTACTTTGAAATTTTACTGTGAATGAGTTTATTCATACAAAAACATTGCAAATTGTATTCTTCATAAATCTGCTTCTGAGTCATTTGTAATTAAAACTACTTCATATCTTTACATTTAACTGTCCTTATATGTAATAATGACTTTACACATTTATTTTTGGGTTTAATTTTAATATCATAATTTGAATATTTACACTACACAAATTAATTTTTTACACACTAGAGTATTTTGGGGGTGCCCGGCAGCTCAGTTGGGTAAGAACCCTACTTCAGCTCAGCTCACAACGTCATGGTTCATGAGTCTGAGCCCGGTGACAGACTCCATGCCGACAGCTCGGAATCTGAATCGTGCTTCAGATTTTGTGTTTCCCTCTTTCTCTGGCTCTGGCCTTCCCCTTCCTCCCTCCATCTCTTTCTCTCTCTCTCTCTCTCTCTCTTTCCCAAAAATAAATGAACAGGAAAAATATGAGAGTATTTTCTACTTAATTTATGTCTACCTTTTTATATTAAATACTTTCATTTAAAGTCATATCCAAATTTACTTTCATACTTTTAAAAATAATTATTTTCAAAATTCTAAAATGAATTCTAGTAAAAAGTAAATATATATACCTGAATCAATATTATTAGGAATATATAGAAGGCAAATCAAATGTTTTAGCGCTTTCTCAATTCCCATGAACTTGGCTCAAGGAAATTCTTTCATTCTTTTCTCAGTTACATTGGAAGATAATGATTTTGACAGAGAACAATGCTAATAATGAGACTGTCGACATATAAACTATATATTTCAACGGGAGTGAAAAATAATCATAATCCATAAAGTTTTACAGATATAATATTGCAGTACTAGATTTAAAAAGTTACAAGTGGCTTTTTTTTTCTCGTCTGTTTCCTTAAAAATGGGTTCTGTTGGGGGCTCCTGGATGGCTTAGTCAGTTAAGCATCCAACTCTTGATTTCTGCTCAGTTCATGATCTCATGATTTGTGAGTTCAAGCCCTTTGTGGGACTCTGCACTGACAGTGTAGAGCCTACTTGGGATTTTCTTTCTCTCTGCCCCTCCCTAACTTGTGCTGCCTGTTTCTCTCTTTCTCAAAATAAATAAGCAAATATAACAACAACAAAAAAAGAAAACAGATTCTTTGTATATAGAGGGCATAATCTAGAATATACGCTTAATTATCCCAGCACAATTAATTTATCCAGGGAAAAAAGCTCACAGAGTATCTGTAAAAGTCTGAATAGGGGCTTCCAAGGATATTTATTTCCCTATCTCTGGAACCTGTGAATATATATGGATATATATGGAAAGAGAAATTAAGGTTCAGATGAAGTTAAGGTTCTAATTAGATGATCTTAAATTAGGATATTATCCTGAATTATCTGTGAATCTCAATGTAATCACAAGGGTCTCTAAAAATGGAAGAGGGAGGCAGATGAGGAGGTTGAAGTGATGCAATGTGACAACTCAATCTACTGTTACTGGCTTTAAAGAGGGAGCCATGAGCCAAGGAATTTGGGCAGCCTATAGATACCAGAAAGGACAAGAAAAAGATCGTCGCTTAGAGTCTCCAGAAGGAATGCAACCTTACCAACATCATGATTAGTCCATTGAGGCATATTTCATACTTCTGAGCAACAGAGCAATAAAGTAACAAATTTATGTTATTTTAAGGCACTGAGATTGTGGTAATATATAATTTTATATGATAAAAAATATAGTTTCTATATCAACATCTATCTTAATTATATAATTAAATTTTCACTTTTATTTTTAACACATGCCCCCTAATACATTGTTAGCCATACAGACCACATGTGCTTAAGAAAATGTCAAAACAAGCAATGTAAAAAGAATAAGTAACTTAACACCCCAATAACTCTTTTATAAGGAAAAAATATACGTGTGTATATAAGTTAATATATTTATGATAATAATGATTATAATAATTTATTATATGTTGGGAATTGGAATTATAATATACCAGTATAAATATTTGCCACAATAAAAAAACAAATATTCCTGATTCAAAATGGACTTGACCTTTGTAAATTGCAGAAGCCCACTGTTAACTATTTGAAAAAAAAATCATGATTTTTCCATGCCGGCAATTCATACTTATGTGTCATTCGCTCACCTACCGTATCAAAAGAAATGAGAGCAGCGACAGCACACGCATTGCTCTACGGAACATATTAATGAGGTTCTCTTTACTTAGTGCTCCCTTGCAGCGGCAGTTTAATGTTAGCAAAAAATATTGCCTCATTAAAGCACAGAAGAGAATAAAATAAAGCAAAATCAGCACAAATAAAATTCATTAATTGTGTCACAGCTATTGAGCCTTTCCTTTTATGTTAAAGACACTTACAAATGACGGGTGTGTATACCAGAAATGATGGTTGTGCTGGTGATGCTCCTTCCTGGATCCCAGTCGGTTAGTTACCATTACCTAATGTTTGTAAAGTGCTCTGAAGTCAAAGTCACTCCCTGGGTGCTGAGTAGGATCATCATGCCTGAACAAATCTAATGATGAAAGGCATATGTTATCATTTTCCATGTGCCTCTACAGAGAAAAGTGAATATTTACCATTAAAGAAAATAAAACAAACAAAAGGGAAAAAGAATTAGTGCATAGTTAAGTTTGCAGACCAGTTTAGAAAGAAATAGAACTGTTTCAATTCAGGCCAGAGACAGGAGGCCCTGCTCTGTCTGAGCACACGCCAGCAGAGGCCATGGTTCTTTGAGCCAAAAGGAGGTACTCGTCCACGGGACAGCTTTGGGGACTTCAGGTTTCATATGCGAAAATATTCCACAATTTGCATGTTATCATCTCTCAACCAAACAAATGAACACTGGAAATGACTATATTAGTTACAGCAAGACATGCATAATAACATATAGGCCCAGGATATTACTCATACAGAAATTCCAAAAACTTTCCCAAATCACCCTGGAGAGTATGAGCAAAAAGCAAAAAAAAAAAAAAATGGGAAAGGATAGTTGGTATGCTGATCTGAGCATTTTGCAGTGATAGAAATGGCTTGGGAATTAAAATAATTCAATTTCTGCCTTAGTAAAATTTGCTACCAATGGGATATGCAGTAGGTAAGTTGGGTAAGCTAGAAATTCCTGGAATCTAGTATTCATCCTGAGACAAAGCAGTATGCCTGACATTTTTCTATAAACTAAAAAATATTTATTTAAAATGACCTATAACTATGGCTTAACAGTTTCAGCCTTACTGTTTTTCTGAATTAGAGTGAATATATGCAATTTTGTTAAATGCATATGTTTAGGTTTGACAAAGTAACATTTATCACCCAGGAAAATGGAAAATGTGATAAAAATATCAAAAACATATGTGAAATATCTTCTGACCTAATGAATATTGGTTTTGTTGTGGCAAGAGTACACAAAATGGGATGAGTGTTTTAGACCACAATAACACCTGCTTCTTTAAACAGATAAATTACTATTGTTTGATTTTCAACATACTGCCCTTCTTTCAGGGAACTTAGGGAAATATGCTCACATATCACCTATGTAAAATAGGAACAATTTATGTTCTTTCAACTGTGAACACCAAACACACACAGACATTTGCAAATTTACATGAGACAGAAAGCAATTTCAAGGCAATCAACTAAACCACAATAAAAATTACACATGCATCACAGCATTGGAAGAAGGAGAAAACTGTGACTTGCCAAAAGAAAATCAGTTTGTACATAACTCTGGCTGACTAGTGCTAGTGTTCTGAACCACAAAAAAAAACTATCTCTAGGCAAATGACACTGCAGATTGACTTGCTAACTCAGGCTTCAACAGGGCATGTATGTGTCCAGGATGCAGTGCTATAAAGAATGAATCTGACCTTGTGGAAATAGGTTACCTGTTTATTGCTTTATTATATTTCATAACTGCTAACTAGAAATAATTTGGCCTATTTTTAGTAATTGACTTAAGAGTAACAGAAATTGTATTCCTTTGTACATTTTTTTCACATTTAAAAGACTTCCAAAATATCTGTTGCTTTTGAAATCTAGTCAAGTGGCCATTCAGGTTTTAAATGAAATGACCAATTTAAAGGAAGTAAAATAGAAGACTAATGGTCTTGTTAATGGTCATGTTAACATGTAATTCAGATCCTTCAGTGTTAGAAGTACAGTGCTTTTTAAGTGTTTGTGGTTAGACTTCTGCTTTTCACATTCGAGTGATTCTTTACTTATTAATTGTTATTGTAGAAAATACAAATCAGACAATTAGAAAAAAACATATATCCATAATCATGTATCCTAGGATTCAACACTTAGATAACTTTGTCTCTACAGGTTTCTCATTTTTATTCAATGTGGTGTGTGTATGGGGGGGGAGGGCATATGTATATGTATAATTGCTTTTCTGTACAATTTCACATCAAGAATAATTATACATAAAGTACCATTTATGAAAAAATAAACCTCAGGAAAACAGAGTTAAATAATTGTTAGGAAAGGTTTACCTAAAAAGATTTTACAGTGCAAACTAGGTAACACTCTATGAAATATATATTCATTTTAAAATACCTAGTTTGATAAAATATGTCAATTTTAGAAATGTTTACTATGTTTGAGTCCTTAATACCTAATACTCATATAGTGAATACTCCATAGCAATAAGGTGGATCTATTTTTATCTAATTTTATTGATGAGGAAGCTAAAGGGTATAGATTTTAAGTAATTGCTCAGGTTTGCAGAGTTAGTAATTAATGTATTCAATATCTGAACCTATGCAGTCTATGTGTCACCAATTGCTAGAGTCTATGTGTCACCAATTCCCTATAATGTTTTTTCTTTTGTAATCCTAAAAATCATTTATAAGAAATCTTGGTTAGTCCTTACCCATACATACTTATAAAAAAGGGCAACTATTAATGGATCTTTTTTTTAAATTTTTTTTAATGTTTTTTATTTATTTTTGAGAGACAGAGAGACAGCTGGAGCAGGGGAGGGTCAGAGAGAGAGAGAGAGATACAGAATCTGAAACAGGCTCCAGGCTCTGAGCTAGCTGTCAAGCACAGAGCCCAACGCGGGGCTCGAACCCACGAACCGTGAGATCTGACTTGAGCCGAAGCCGGATGCTTAACCGACTGAGCCACCCAGGCGCCACTTAATGCATCTTTTTAAAAACATGAAGTGAAATCATAAGGCCAAATAAAGACCAATGAAATCATGGAGTAATGGAGGATGCAAGACTTTTTTCTACTGAAAGCTTAAAGTTGTATTGGCAGTAAGAGAAGGTTCTATATAAGCTAGGTCAATGCTTCCTGACATTTTCATTCATTCATTTTTTAATAAATATTTTATGAGAGTCTACTCTAAGCCAGGCACTCTTCTAGAAACTTAGGGCATATCAAGAAACCAGATAAAAATCTGTGCCCTTATGTGTATTAACAGAAAAAAGAGTAAAGTAAAACAATATTACATAAAGGAGCTTATGATAGTGCAGAAAATAATAACAGTTGGAACCCTGAGGTAAGAACCTGGGGCTGCTCATAACGTGAGTTGATAGGTACCCAACACAAACACCGCAGGGCCAATCGTATCAATGTCTCAGTACACCAGTGGGGATACCAGATTGAAATGTGTGCACTAATACCATATTTTGAACTCTGTGAGAAAGCAAATTTTTTAATTAAAGGTTGCTTTAGGAAAAGTTTTTGCTTCATCTTTATGAATAATTCAAATTGAAATTAAAATTTCTCACCTAATGGGATAAGATTGTTCCCCCCAATTTTTGCAAGAAATATTTCTTAGGGCTAGTGCCTAAATCAAAATAAATCCCTGTTGAGGTGAGTTCAGAACACCTTGAAGGGCATTCTGTAAGTTGACCATTTCTGAAATACATTTTATTTGTCCTTTTAAATTTTTAGGTTAAGGGAAGATTTTAAAACAAATCAACATAACGAGCATTTAAAATAATTATTTTCTCTTTTTGTTTTTATCCTATTGGTAAATTATAATATTCCAGGTGGTCCTGGGGTTAGCAAAACATGTTAAAGCAATTTATAAGCACATAGCTAAAAAAAAAATCAAAGTATTAACAGTCACATTTATTCCATGTAATTTTAAGTTTTAAAGTTCAAAATACTATGCAAACATAAATATTATATTTTACTTACATTTCTGAAATAAATATCATACTTTAGATATTAATTTATGGTTTTTTCCCTATTCTCCATCCCGCTTCCTTAATATAAAAGCAGGCTCATTTGGGAACCACGAAAAAATAAATAAAATTAAAAAAAAATAAAAGCAGGCTCAGTGCTTATTTGCAAAACAGCAAAGTTGTGGCAGGACCTTAAGTAGAAATCATCTTTATTTAAACAAGTTTCTCATCTTCTGATAAAGCTTTTGTCCACTAATGTTCCTGTATACTATAGGGTGAGGAGGGGGACTGCTCCAAGAACAGTGAATAAGTAGGGAGGATTTCGCTGATACCAGGAAAAACAAAACAAAACAAAACAAAAACCAAATCTATGTAATTAAGGAACAGAAGTGACCTCTGTCCAATGTCCTGCAAGTGGCCTAGGGAGTTTGTACAACCTAAAAAAAAAAAAATCAATAAGGACCTCAAGCTTGCCAAATACTTCTTTTAGACTTGGATTGCTAATGGAACTCTAGACAACATTTAATTTAGTTTAGCTCATATTCTCTTGATTGGTCTAGGTTTCTAGTGTTTCTTCCTCTTATTTCATTTTAATACTGTGACCATTAATCAGTTAATATAAGTGACTGTGAAAAATTTGTCATAGTTCTAATTATACAGGATTGTTTCTAATCACTCACATTTCAAAGTAATATTATCTAGATGTTTGCCTTTATGTTGGTTTTAAGTTCGATTTGGACACATTTCATTATATTAAGGATGTATCTTTCTACTTTTTGTTTGCTTATAGAAATTTTTGAAATATACTTCTGGGCAAGATGGCAAAGTAGCAAGACCCTAAGCTCACCTTGTCCCACAGATACAACTAGATAATAGCTATATCAGTGTATAACTCAGAAAATGACACAAAGATTGGCAGAAAAGATTCTCCACAGCTAAATGTAGAGAATCTACATCAAAGAGGACAGGGAGGGTCAAGATGGGTAGGGAGCTAATAGGACCCATGGCACTATCCAAGAGAGGGACACTAATGAAGGTCAAAGGTGCTGAGTGGGAAGAGAAACAGACTCTCACACCAAGAAGCCCAAAAGGGTAATATAAATTTCCACAACTTTGGCTTTGATAAAACAGGTGCCAAACTTTTTGTTATTACAATCAACAGGGCTTAAAACTTAGAACTTTAAAAATCATCCTCCTGGGAGAGCTGAGAGGGCAAGAGGAACCTGAGTCCTCACCCCTAAAGAGCACAACAATGAGTCCTGTAGCAATTTGAAAGCAGCAATTTGAAGAACACCTAGGCTATAAAGGAAGATTTGTCTCCTAATCTCAGATTCTGCAGAGATCTTTTGGAAACTTCTCCAGGAACAAACAAATTAGCAGGTCCCATTTCTTTCCCCCTTCTCCCAACATAAACACATGGACACCTGCAGGAGCCTACATAGCAATAACATTCACTACCTAGCTTGCTAACAGTGCACCCCCACCCCCAAATTCTCCAGTGGACATACCCTTTCCAGCCTGGCCATATCTCTAGGCCCCTTCCACAGGATACCCATGCAAAGCTTGCAAACACCTCATGCCTCAGCCCTGCACACATCTGTAGACCTGCCTCTACAGCCCAGCCACCCTAGTCTTGGAAGTTACAGGTCCCCTCTCACCAGCTTGGACCTTGCTGGCACTGAATGCCCCACCCCTTCATTTTCCTGACATTTGGTTCTACTGCATCTCTTGAAAATGCCTGGTCTGACTCAATTTAAGACCAAGATGGTTCTAGAGTAGCCCACTAACTACATAGAGATCAAATCCTACCACAACAGGCAAAGAGAGCCATTGTGGATAACTGACTGAAGGAAACATGGCTCAGTGACAACAGTAGGTGATACAACACATATAGAGACACCCCGGAAGCATCAAGTTCTGCTGAATGGGGGACATTCACTGCAGGGCACTACAGCAACTCTACGTCATAAAGCCACTGCTTTCAAAAGCAGGGGACACAGCTGACTTTCCTAACACAGAGAAACAGACATGAGAGACAAAACGAGGAGACAGAGGAATTATGTCGCAAGTCAAAGAACAGGACAAAATCACAGCAAGAGAGCTATATGAAATGGATAGAGTTAAAATGCCTAATAGAGGCAGGGATCATAAGATACTCACTGAACTTGAAAAAAGAGTGGAAGAAGGACCTTTGTGAGACACTTAACAAAGAGACAGAAAGTATAAAAAAGAACTGACCAGAGATTTTACTGTGGCATTATTTACAACAGCTAAATTATGGAAGCAGCCTGACCATCCATTGATACATAAATGAATGAAGGTGCAGTGTGTGTGTGTGTGTGTGTGTGTGTGTGTGTGTGTGTGTAATATATGGAAGATTACTCAGCCATTAAAAGAATGAACTCTTGCTATTTGTAACAACATGGATAGAGCTAGAGAGTATAATGCTAAGTGAAGTAAGTCAGTAAGAGAAAGACAAATACCATATGATTTCAGTTATATGTGGAATTCAGGAGACAAAAGGGGAAAGGAGAGAGAGAGAGAGGCCAAAAGATAGACTCTTAACTATAGAGAATAATCATATGGTTACCAGAGGTAAGATGAGTAGGTAGGAAGGTATAATATAGGTAAGGGGGATTAAGAATACACTTATCTTGCTGAGCATTGAGTAATGTATGACATTATTGAATTACTATATTGTACACCGAAACTAATATAACATCATATGTAAATTGCAACAGAATTAAATTCTTAAAAATAAAAATATTTGACATAAATATAGAGTTTTATCTTCTTTCAAATACCTTTTGAAATCACCACATATTTTTCCTTAATTTGATCTATTGGCATAATGCATTAATTAAGAAATTATTTTACAATTCCTTTATCAACTTGCAAGTTCTTCTGTGGAATATTAATTATTAAATATTTAAAAATATTTATTGCTGCTATTATTCTATTCTATACATTAGCTTGTATTTTTCTTCATATTAACATAACAGTTTTATATAATTTTTTTAGTTTAATTTCAAGTTAGTTAACATACAGGGTAATCTTGGCTTCGGAAGTAGAACCCAGTGATTCATCTCATATGTGACGCCCAGGCCCAATCCCAACAAGTGCCCTCCTTAAAGCCCATCACGTATTTAACCATCCCTCCACTGACTTCCCATCCATCAACCCTCAGTTTTTTCTCTATATTAATAGTCTCTTACGGTTTGCCTCCCTTTCTGTTTTTATCTTCTTTTTCCTTTATTTCCCCTATATCCATCTGCTGAGTTTCTCAAATTCTACATGAGTGAAATCATATGATTTCTTTCTCTGACTTTTAAAAATTTTTTATTTATTTTTGAAACAGACAGAGACAGAGCATTGAGTGGGGGTGGAGGGACAGAGAGAGGAGACACAGAACCTGAAACAGGCCTCAGGCTCTGAGCTGTCAGCACAGAGCCCGGCATGGGGCTCAAACCCATGAACCACAAAATCATGGCCTGAGCCAAAGTCAGACACTTAACTGACTGAGCCACTCAGGCATCCCTTTCTCTGACCTGTTTTGCTTAGCTTAATACTCTCTAGCTCTATCCACATTGTTGCAAATGGCAAGATCTCATTGGTTTTCATTGCCAATAGTATCCCATTTTGTGTGTGTGTGTGTGTGTGTGTGTGTGTGTGTGTATGTGTGTGTGTGTACCACATCTTCTTTATCCATTCATCAGTCAATGGACATTTGGGCTCTTTCCATTATTTGGCTATTGTTGATAACACTGCTCTAAACATTGGGGTGCACGTACCCCTTTGAATCAGCATTTGCATCCTTTGGATAAATTCCTAGTAGTGCAATTGCTGGATCATAGGGTAGTTCTGTTTTTAACTTTTTGAGGAAACTCCATACTGTTTTCCAGAGTGGCTACAGCAGTTTTCATTCCTACCAACAGGGCAAAACGGTTCCCCTCTCTCTGCATCCTTGCCAATATCTGTTGTTTTCTCAGTTGTTAATTTTAGCCATTCTGACAGGTGGGAGGTGTATCTCATTGTGTTTTTGATTTGTATTTCCCTGATAATAAGTAACATTGGGCATCTTTTTTATGTGTCTATTAGCCATCTGGACGTCTTCTTTGGAAAAGTGTCTATTCATGTTTATTGGTTTTATTTTTATAATCACATGTGAAAATTTCTTAATTTGGGTATTTTTTTTCACACCCAAACCTAGTAATTAATGATTATACTATTCACTGGCCTATTTCATGTTTTATTTTTCCTTTGAGCAGTCTCACTGCTGGAGCTGGAGCTGTGTCTACTGAAAGCGTTAAATTGAAATTAGATAGAGCAATTCTTGGGGTTCAATCATTACAATGCCATTGTTGCAAGATACATTGAGGAAAGCTGAGCAAGTATATCGCTATCTTCCCTGGTACTTGGCTGAGCAGCCAAGCAGTTTTTCATTTTACTTGTGAGTACAGTGTGAGAACATTACATCCATGTCTTACAAAAGAACTGTGCAGAAGCCTCTGCCTGTTATTCATGCCCATGTAGGCATAGAGATCATTTTTTAATATTAGAGGGAAAATACCATTTTATACAGAACAAAATTCTGTTTCTATATCTAAAATGATTATAAAATAATAAATCATGCAACTTGAATATCTCCAAACACAGAATTTCAGAATAAAAATTGCCAATCTCAGAGACTAGCTCCAAGGAACATCAACTAGCCAATCATCCGCCTAGCATGCAATGGGAAGGACATCATTTCAACTTACACTGGATATCACGTGCTTTGATACATTCTACTTCAGAAGATAATTGGATGCACAATTTCCTAAACAGACCATAGACAAGTCAATATAACTAAACATGTTATTCCACTAACATACTTTTGCTGCTGTTATAATTTTGTTCACTTACAATGTTGTTATTTCCCAAAAGAGTGCTATTGGACCTTGAGTTGTTTTTTAAACAAGTCAAATTATCTGAATCAAGACTGACTGAACTTCACTTATAAAAAAGATATATCATACCTAAGAAATACATTACACTTTTCATGTACTCAATAATGAATAAGCTTTACTATTTCCTCTTTCTCATTTATTCTTCCAGTCACCATTTACAGAATCAAATTGAGAAGATGAAAATTTAAATATATGGAAACTACATATCTATTTATAAATGTGTATGTATTTGTATATAAGTGTGTATATATATGTATGTATATATTGTTTAATTCACTTCTTCTTTCAAAAAACATTCATTAAGGTCATTATCTTCATTCATTCAATCAACATTCCGAAACAACTACTTTGTACCAAAGAAAATGCTAGGTGCTGGGGATACAAAAGTAAACAAAGCAAATTCCCTGCTTGTATGTTCCTTAAATTCCAGTGTGGAGAGAGAAAAAACAAACACAAAAATGCATTTAATGTGCTGAGCACTACTATAAGGAAACTAAAGTGGCCTGAGGGTAATGAGTGAAGGACTTTTTGATGATGGTGGTATTATTACTTGTCAAACAGATTCGTCACAACTTCTCTGTTAAGGTTATACTGAAATTAGCACCCAAATAAATGAAGCAAGGGAGTAATCAATGCAAGTGCGTTATGTTTAGAGAGTTAGTAATTGTGCATGCAGGGAATCCTGGAATAAGAGCAGTGTCCAGTAGTTTTACCAAACTGGAGTCAACCTAGTAGCTATAATGGGATAAGGTCAGTAAAAGATATATTATGCTTTGTAGATCTTTTTTTAAAAATAGAATTGTGAATTTAATTGCACACAGATTGCACTTTAAACAGAGGTTTCAAAAGATCACCCAGATAGTTTTGTGGAGAGTAATAATACTAAATGCAGTTGTGGGCACGTTTTGAAGTGCATGGGAAACTGAATATAGTATTAAACTTGGTAGACAAAGACGTTCCTTTCAAGAGGTTTACATCCTAGTGAGAGGACATCAAATAACAAAGTGAAATAGGGGCACCTAGGTGGTTCAGTTGGTTGTTTCCATCTCTTGATTTTGGCTCAGGTCATGATCTCACAGTCATGAGATCGAGCCTTGCATTGGGTTCCATGCCCAGTGTGGATTCTCTCTCCCTCTCCCCCCTCGTCTCCCCTTCCCCCTCCCCCTTCTACCACCCCTGCTTTGTCACTCTCTCACAAAACAAAAACAAAAACAAAACCTATGAAAAAATACATAAAAAGGATATTAAGTAGTGATAATTACCAGATGAAAATAAAACAGATGGGTGTGATAAGGGTGAAGGTAAAGGGTACTACTTTTATTGCAAAATCAAAGACACAATATAGAATTACATTTAATTCTGAGACCACAAAGACCAGAACAAGACAGTCATGGACAAAGCATAAGGAAAAAGAGTCTGGAAAGAGGAACAGCATGTGGAATAGCACTTATGTGAGAACAGAAGGGAGAGCCATGCTTTTAAAGTAGAGGGAAGTAGAGGGAAGCTGATAGTAAGTGAATTGGAACAGCAGAGCTAGGATGATGTTAGTCCTTATAAGCTGTACTGAAGAGTTTAGATTTAACTCTAAGGAAGATACGAAGTCACTGGTGACTCTCATGCCAAAGAAGTAACATAATCTGACTTGTATGGTTAGAAGATGGACTATTCTTTGGAAATTCTATTTGGTAGAATGTATTGGCAATAATGGAGGCAAGAATATCATTTTACCTTTCTTTAAGTTTATTTATTGATTTTGAGAGAAACTGAGAGAGAAAGCAGGAGAGGTGCAGAGAGAGAAGGAGAGAGAGAATCCCAAGCAGGCTATGCACTGTCAGCACAGAGCTGGACACAGGTCTCGAGCCCATAAAATGGAAGGCCATGACCTAAGCTGAAACCAAGAGTTGGGTGCTTAACTGTCTAAGCCACTCAGGCACCCCAGGAATACCATTTTAGAAAGTTATTTCAGGGGCACTTGGGGGGGCTCAACTGGTTATGTATCTGACTTTGGCTCAAGTCATGATCTCATGGTTTGCAAGTCTGAGCTCTGCATTGATCTCTCTACTGTCAGCATGGAGCCAACTTAGGATCGTCTGCCCTATGCTCTTGCAGTGCCTCCCTGCACCTTCTTCCGCAAAAAAAGAGCAAATAAAAACATTTAATAAAGAAAGTTATGGAGCACCTGGGTGACTCAGTTCCTGAGTTCGAGCCCTTCATCAGGCTCTGTGCTGACAGCTCAGACCCTGAGGCCTGGTTTGGCTTCTGTGGCTCCTTCTCTCTCTCTGCCCCTTCCCAGCTCAAACTCTGTCCCTCTCTCTCTCAAAAATAAATAAACATTAATTTTTTTAAAAATGTTATTTCATTAATCTAGAGGAGCATCTGATGATTTGGATTATATATTAGGTGTGAAGAAAAAAATGCATGAGTTTGAGAAATATTTTGGCAGTGGAGATGCCTGGACTGTCTTATGACTATAATTGGAAAATTGGGGATTGATAAGATTAGAGGCATCAAGGATGCCTCCTAGGGATGTGTGGACAGAGAAACCTATTAATTAAGATGTGGAAAACACAGCTTTTGTAATTTGGGGGCAAGTATCAAGGACGCATTATTTCTCCTGTGGTTATCACAAATTCCAAATATAAACTAGACTTCCAAAGAATTCTATCAAGTAGTCAAGTAGGCAGCTCTCAGACTTAGTCTAAAGAAACATTTGAGGTCCACTTCAGTGAAATACTTTAATTTTATAGCCATATTTAAAAATCCTATATTGTTTTCATCATAATCCCCAGTTTCTACCAATTTTCCTACTTTTAGAATATGATCTAAAATATTTTAGTAGTGACATTTTTATCTGAGACTAGGATTGGAGACGAAGGGGTTGATTAGTGACTTAATGGTTTAGGTATCAATGTGGCTTATTTAAATAGAGTAGGTTCTACTCTAATATTCAAATCCTTAGCTAGAACTTCTAGTCTGATCCAAAGTGGTCACTTCCCAGTGACTTGTCTCTGTCAGAAGCTCTAAGCAATTCTTCTCTAAGGAGAAAGCAAAATTTACTCACTCAGTTGTGTAGGACATATTTCGTGAAGCTTTGAATATTTAACTCATATTGATCCCAAAGTAGAAAAGTACTCATTGTACTAAAAACTGAACAAAGTCTTAGGCTTTAAAGCAGCCTGCATTTGTGATGGAAGCCACCAAATGACAAAAAGAGTGCCTACCATAGCAAATATTCTTTAAGTATTATGTAAATAAAAACTCAGATATGGGAGCACTCCTTCTATTTGGACAACAAAAGATGAAGCATCTGAGATATATCTAGAAGTAACAATGGTAATTTCTAGGAAGAGAGAAAAAGAGAAATGGGAAACAGTAAGCTGAGTAGCAGAAACAAAGTATGAATAAGAGCAAACAAAAATGAAACTAACTTGATTTTTGTATTGTAGCTAGTCATTATTTGAAATGGGACTATTTAAAATAGGATGCTTAGGGGTGCCTGAGTGGCTCAGTTGGTTGAGCATCTGACTTTGGCTTAGGTCATGATCTCGCAGTTCATGGGTTCAAGGCCCGCATCGGGCTCTATGCTGACAACTCTGAGCCCAGAGCCTGCTTCCAATTCTATGTGTCCCTCTCTCTCTGCCCCTCCCCTGCTCATGATCTGTCTCTCTGTCTCTCAAAAATAAATAAATGTTAAAAAATTTAAGAGAGTAACATGATCATATTTGGGTTTTAGAAAACATTGTTGCTTTATTTACAATATGGTAGAGGAAAGGATAAGATTTCAAGAAGAGGCAAATGAAATGTCTCAATACAGTAGCAATGTGTGCTCTGCACTGAATGTTTGTGTCCCCACAAAATTCATATGTGGAAATCCTAACACCCAAGATGATGGTATTAGGGGGTGATTAGTTCATAAGGGCAGAGCACTCATGAGTGAGATTAGTTCAATTATATAAAAAGACCTCAGAAAGATCCTTAGCCCTTCCATCCCATTCGAACATAGTGAGAAGGTGGTGGCTGTGAAACAGAAGACAGGCTTTTATTAGACACCATATCTGCCAGTGCCTTGATCTTAGAAATTCTGGGTTTCAGAGCTGTGAAAAATAAGTTCCTGTTATTTATAACCCACACAGTCTACAGTATTTTGTTACAGCAGCACAAACAAAGACAGTGAGACTGAAGAGAATGAGATAAAATTGTGAGAAAGTCCACAGTGCTACAATTATCACATCCTAGCCACAAAGAGGATGATGTTGGAGAGTTAAGTGCCAAAGACAATGCTGAGGCTCTCAACATACATGACTGAGTGAATAGTGGTATCTTTTAATAAGAAAGGAAAGTCAATCTCATGAGTGGTACAGAAAGAGTGTTGTATTTGGAAATCCAATGCAGATGAACAGTAAGCAGATGGAAATACAATCAATCAGTTGATCAAGAGAGATATCAAAGCTGATATCAAAGAATGGATAGGAAGAAGGAGCCAGAGTAAATCAAAGAAAAGGATTCCTCAGAGATATCATGGAAAAAAGAAAAGAGACTAGCTAAGGGGCAAAAGGGTTTTAAGAAAATGGGGGGTTTAAGGTTAGAACTGACTACAAACTAAAGTTATTTTGTATAAATGTGTATTTATTAGATCTTTTCTCATTTTGAACATTTTTATCTTAGAACTTCTAGCTATCCCTCTGTTTTTTCATTTGCTACAACTGCATGTGTCTTTCTCAAAATCTTGACAGAAATTTATCTCCTTATTTTCTATTGTTATTTGCATTTAAGAGGATACTCAATTAAAATCAATTAAAACGCATAAAGGAAAGAAAATGATACTCAAAATATAATAAAAACTCTTATAATTCATTTTTTCTGAAATTGAGCATAAATCAATATCCCAAGGCTGTTTATCATAATTTTTTATGTCCAAGTAATACTTTTTAATCTTCTCCAAAGGGTCTATATATAGGCTAAGTATTACAATATAATGATGATTTGTATTGGGGAAGCATTCTGTGTAGGATAATTCAGCACTTCCCAAGTATTTGTCAGTCATGTATTGTTAATTATAATATTGAATAAAATGACCTAAGCTTAGAAGAAATTCTCAATTTGGTGGCAATCAAATCATTGGTAGAGGTAATCTATTACTATTAGAAGTATAAATGATGATCTGTAGTTTTCTTAAAAATATAAGTGACAGGAAAGGTTATCTTATATAAGATTTAAATTTAAAGGCATCAAATTATCATGTTAGTGTATGAAATAAGGTAAGTGAGTAAAATAAAGTGATAGAGCTGGTTAGATTTATAGTTTTTACAGTAACTGATTCATGCTGATCCTGGGGCTACTGAAAATTAGCAACTATGCAGCAATGACAGAAAAACAAACACAAATAGATTCTATAATTGTGAATTTTTGTACCCTCACATAGCGGCGGAAAATTATTTCCAATATCCCTGAAAAGTACAACTCAAAAGTAAAACATCAATGCCTCATTTTAGGACATTAGAGCTTCTGAAATAAGCCTTGGCTTTTACTTCCTAGGCCACTTTCTGTAACACACATTTCTTTATAATCTGTAAAATGGGAACAATGTTGACATTTTTACAAACTGTTTGTGACAAATAAGTCAGATAGTAGTATGGAGTGTTTCATAAATAGCAAAGCAATCTTCTTTAGTTCCCTTAGTTCTATTCATTACTTGATTCTTAGTGAACTGAACTAACCATAACTCTCAAAAATATCCCAATATTTTCACTGCATTTTAAGAAATGGTATATGTGAAAATGAAAAGACAATTATACTTGCTCTATCACTCATATTTTGTTCACACCATCCTTCTTCCCCTTCTAATCTGTTCTACCCCCAACACCACCACCAATGATTATAGCTTTTCCAATGCAGGAAAGAAGTACAGAGAAGATAGGAAAAGGAAAAGCCTCATTTAGTTTTATTTATTTATTTATTCTTAATTTTATTTTTAATAGTTTATTGTCAAATTGGTTTCCATATAACACCCAGTGCTCTTCCCCACAAGTGCCCTCCTCCATCACCACCACCTCTTTTCCCCCCTCCCACTTCAACTCTCGGTTCATTTTCAGTATTCAATAGTCTCTCAGGTTGTGTGTCCCTCCCTCTCCCCAACTCTCTTCCCCTTTTCCCCTCCCCCTGGTCCTCCATTAGGTTTCTCCTGTTCTCCTGTTAGACCTATGAGTGCAAACATATGGTTTCTGTCCTCT